>NC_134354.1:469747659-470047659 GCF_048569485.1 Anomaloglossus baeobatrachus | reverse complement strand
TACACAGCTGTGGCAAAAAGTAAGAGACGACTGCAAATTTTTCAGCATTTTTTCTTATTTTTCTCTTCATAGGTTTTTTTTGAGTACAATGTAAATTGTTATTTTATTCTTTTATTCTATAAACCACTGACAACATGGCTCCGGATTTCTAGGGAAAAAAAATGTATTTATTTTCTGAAAATACTAGTTTATAGAATAAAATAACAATTTACATTTTACTCAAAAATATACCTATTAAGAGAAAAATCAGAGAAACTGAAAAGTTTGCAGTGGTCTTTTATTTTTTGACAGAGCTGTATGTATATACTATATATATATATATATATATATATATATATATATATATATATATATGCATATGTATATATATATATATATATATATATATATATATATACAGTGCCTACAAGTAGTATTCAACCCCCTGCAGATTTAGCAGGTTTGATAAGATGCAAATAAGTTAGAGCCTGCAAACTTCAAACAAGAGCAGGATTTATTAACAGATGCATAAATCTTACAAACCAACAAGTTATGTTGCTCAGTTAAATTTTAATAAATTTTCAACATAAAAGTGTGGGTCAATTATTATTCAACCCCTAGGTTTAATATTTTGTGGAATAACCCTTGTTTGCATTTACAGCTAATAATCGTCTTTTATAAGACCTGATCAGGCCGGCACAGGTCTCTGGAGTTATCTTGGCCCACTCCTCCATGCAGATCTTCTCCAAGTTATCTAGGTTCTTTGGGTGTCTCATGTGGACTTTAATCTTGAGCTCCTTCCACAAGTTTTCAATTGGGTTAAGGTCAGGAGACTGACTAGGCCACTCCAACACCTTGATTTTTTCCCTCTTGAACCAGGCCTTGGTTTTCTTGGCTGTGTGCTTTGGGTCGTTGTCTTGTTGGAAGATGAAATGACGACCCATCTTAAGATACTTGATGGAGGAGCGGAGGTTCTTGGCCAAAATCTCCAGGTAGGCCGTGCTATCCATCTTCCCATGGATGCGGACCAGATGGCCAGGCCCCTTGGCTGAGAAACAGCCCCACAGCATGATGCTGCCACCACCATGCTTGACTGTAGGGATGGTATTCTTGGGGTTGTATGCAGTGCCATCCAGTCTCCAAACGTCACGTGTGTGGTTGGCACCAAAGATCTCGATCTTGGTCTCATCAGACCAGAGAACCTTGAACCAGTCTGTCTCAGAGTCCTCCAAGTGATCATGAGCAAACTGTAGATGAGCCTTGACATGACGCTTTGAAAGTAAAGGTACCTTACGGACTCGTCTGGAACGGAGACCATTGCGGTGGAGTACGTTACTTATGGTATTGACTGAAACCAATGTCCCCACTGCCATGAGATCTTCCCGGAGCTCCTTCCTTGTTGTCCTTGGGTTAGCCTTGACTCTTCGGACAAGCCTGGCCTCGGCACGGGTGGAAACTTTCAAAGGCTGTCCAGGCCGTGGAAGGCTAACAGTAGTTCCATAAGCCTTCCACTTCTGGATGATGCTCCCAACAGTGGAGACAGGTAGGCCCAACTCCTTGGAAAGGGTTTTGTACCCCTTGCCAGCCTTGTGACCCTCCACGATCTTGTCTCTGATGGCCTTGGAATGCTCCTTTGTCTTTCCCATGTTGACCAAGTATGAGTGCTGTTCAGAAGTTTGGGGAGGGTCTTAATTAGTCAGAAAAGGCTGGAAAAAGAGATAATTAATCCAAACATGTGAAGCTCATTGTTCTTTGTGCCTGAAATACTTCTTAATACTTTAGAGGAACCAAACAGAATTCTTGTGGTTTGAGGGGTTGAATAATAAATGACCCTCTGAATAAACTTTTCACAATTTAAAAAAAAAAATAAAAAAAGAAATAACATTCTTTTTTGCTGCAGTGCATTTCACACTTCCAGGCTGATCTACAGTCCAAATGTCACAATGCCAAGTTAATTCCGAATGTGTAAACCTGCTAAATCTGCTGGGGTTGAATACTACTTGTAGGCACTGTATATATATAAATATATCAGAGACAAGATCGTGGTGGGTCACAAGGCTGGCAAGGGGTACAAAACCCTTTCCAAGGAGTTGGGCCTACCTGTCTCCACTGTTGGGAGCATCATCCGGAAGTGGAAGGCTTATGGAACTACTGTTAGCCTTCCACGGCCTGGACAGCCTTTGAAAGTTTCCACCCGTGCTGAGGCCAGACTTGTCCGAAGAGTCAAGGCTAACCCAAGGACAACAAGGAAGGAGCTCCGGGAAGATCTCATGGCAGTGGGGACATTGGTTTCAGTCAATACCATAAGTAATGTACTCCACCGCAATGGTCTCCGTTCCAGACGAGCCCGTAAGGTACCTTTACTTTCAAAGCGTCATGTCAAGGCTCGTCTACAGTTTGCTCATGATCACTTGGAGGACTCTGAGACAGACTGGTTCAAGGTTCTCTGGTCTGATGAGACGAAGATCGAGATCTTTGGTGCCAACCACACACGTGACGTTTGGAGACTGGATGGAACTGCATACAACCCCAAGAATACCATCCCTACAGTCAAGCATGGTGGTGGCAGCATCATGCTGTGGGGCTGTTTCTCAGCCAAGGGGTCTGGCCATCTGGTCCGCATCCATGGGAAGATGGATAGCACGGCCTACCTGGAGATTTTGGCCAAGAACCTCCGCTCCTCCATCAAGGATCTTAAGATGGGTCGTCATTTTATCTTCCAACAAGACAACGACCCAAAGCACACAGCCAAGAAAACCAAGGCCTGGTTCAAGAGGGAGAAAATCAAGGTGTTGCAGTGGCCTAGTCAGTCTCCTGACCTTAACCCAATTGAAAATGCTGGGTAATAAAGGGGTTAATACCAGCTTTGTATTCTCAGATGGTACTAAGCCCGAAATTCATGGTGTCATGCCAAATTAGATATGGCCACCATGAATTTCTAATAAGCAATAAAAAAACCCACAACACAGTTTTTTTATTAGAAATAAAACTAAAAAAAATTTAGAGACTCCATATTTATTATAAAAAAAAACTCCTTAGTCCGACGTAGTTCACAGGGACTAATGCCAGCTTCATCACTCTGTACAGTCATAGCCTATACAAAGTGAGAAGCAGAGAGAGCCATGTCTGCTGTGCTACATCACTCTGTACAGAGCGAGAAGCAGGTTAACAGTGGGGACCTTTGATGACGTGATAGGCATGTGACCAGTTTGTAAGCCAATGTCTGTACAACATTTACACCAGACTGTTCACATGGCTATGACATCATGGAAGGTCCTTTAACCCAGGGGCACAGCAATGATTGGACTCGGAAGCAGATGCGGCCGGGAGACAGAGTCTGCAGGACGCATTGCGGGATCTGTAAGTATTATAATAATGTTTTTTAGTAATGTGCTATTTTTTCCCAGCCATTTCTATGTGATCGGTACGATCCCCGATCTTTACATTTCGGGATCGCCCATCACTATAAACAAATCCTTATTGTTCATTAAGATAAGAGATATATTACCAATCAGGGCTGGGTTCCCCATAACACTATCACAATAGCATCTTATATGGTAAGTACTCTGAACTGAACTTATAGTGCTATAGATGCCTATGGTTTAGAAGTTCTATTTATTAGAATTTTGGTTGGTATGGATTTTACATCAAGTAACAAGACAAATAAACATTGGTATAATTCTCCTGTCTAAATGAAGCTCTAGAATTCATTTAGTATTTTGATACTAATGAACTGTAGCTAATACATTTGTATCTGTAGTCTTTTTAATAACATTTTATATTTGTTGCAGATTGCAGAAAATCATTCAGAGTGGGAAAAGTGGTACAGAATGCAGAAAATAGAGTCCTCAGATATTGATATTTCAGGTACATTTTAATTAAAGAAAGGGTTTTTATCACAGACGTGCCAAATCCTTCACTTAATCCTCAGCATTTCCCTTATTTATTAGCAAGAGCATGTTATATATTATTCTAAAACTTTGATTAATTATTGGGAAAGCTAATGTACATTTTCAAAACTAAATTAAGGTGTGTTTCTCTGACTACATACAGAATACTTTCCTAATCATAACCAGTGGTAGATACAGTAAGTGCTGTAAAATGTAGCATGTTCCTCAAAGAAGCAATGATGGCCGACACTGGCATTAAAGTCATATAAGGCATAACAATCAATAAGCCTATACAAAAGCACAGGTGAAAGTAAATGATAATCATAACTGTATTACAATACAGGGCAACATAACATCTGTCTCTAAGTAAGATATCAGAGCGTTAAGTTTTGTAGTCTGGAATGTTTGTAGGTCCATGATGGAGTCAAAAGTAAAGAAAGGAGCTATAGAGATGATAAGAGGAGTGTCGGGAAGATAATTCCGAAAACATAGAAAGCAAATAGAGGGTGAGGTTGGAAACTAGTAGAGAAGTCAAATTAAAATGGATCTTTGTGAACTTTTTAACTTTTTTCTACTAACCTACTAATTGGCTATTGGTAAGAAATAATTGTTTTATCAATATTCAATTTCACACTCACTTTTATTTAGCATTTTTGAAATCTCAATTAATAGGACTATAGAAAAGCACAAATGAGGTCAAGTGATAGATGTATCACAATGTGAGACAAGGTAAATTGAGGCACAAAAGAGGATCTTAGAGCATAGAGTTCTTTAGTGTGATATATTTTTGTGAGCCCAAGATGGAGTGAAGAGTATTGAAAGAGACTAGAATGAGATGTATTCAAATTGTCCCTCCAGTGAGGAAGAAGACAAACTCTAGCGCCACCTATTGGAAGTAGCAATCCTAAAAGTCAAATGTAGCTTTTTAAACAAGCCTTTTCATAAGACTTAGGATTTATTTGCCAGATCAGAATCCCAATTTGCAGACTCTGTGTTTCGGGGTGATTGCCCCTCGTCAGTGCAAAGTCTGGGTATCTGATCTGGCTTATGAGAAGCTATGTGGGGACCACGGGGAAAACTATTCTCCTTATGGAGACCTGACAAACCAGTCTAGCTGTCAGTAAGGGGACTAGAATGAGATGAAAAGTAGTGCAAAAGGAAGAAGAGATGGAAAGGTTAGAAAGAAGGAAAAGAAGGGGAAAAATACAGGGGAGAATAGGTGAGTAGTAAGGAGGTAGAATTAAAATTGTTTATTTTTTACTTTTGTTCTATTGACCTACTAAATAGGTAAGAAATAACTGTTATATCAATATTATCCTTCCCACACAAGATTTCTGGACTTTAGACATTGTAAAAACAATACCATGAATATTAAACATTTTTCTAACAATTACTAGAAATGCGTTTAGTGGTATTTTTTATTTGGTAATATTTTGTAGATATCTAGAGAAGATATATGAAAGCACTAGTAAAATTACCACACACAGAGCATTCTGCTTCCTCTAACTTTAAAAACACCACACACCAAAAAGCTCTGTATTTACTGATTTCTATATTTTAATAGGAACTGTAATAAAACATTTGGGCAAAAAAATGAAATTATTCTGTGGTTGAAACCACCCTAATGATGATCTTTAAGGATAATTTTTCTTACTAGATTGTTAAACAAATAAGGGTAATTGTTACTCAAATTGCAAGATATATATCTACAGTTTCGGCTAGTTTCACAATTGCGCTATTTTGACGCAAACGGAATCCGTCACTAATGTAGTACAGTTCATTTATTTACAGTGGAAGCGCGACATCATGTGGACACAAGCGGATACTGCATGACACACACACGCGCCATAGTAACGCGCTTCCACTGTAAATAAATGAACTGTACTACATTAGTGACGGATTCCGTTTGCGTCAAAATAGCGCTAGTGTGAAACTAGCCTTCTTCGTACACTGGCACAGGAGAATATACAAGTGTACTAAGCACAGGACCAAACCGTGGGGCCTGTATTAGGCCCTGTGCACACGCTGCAGTATTTGACAGTTTTTTTAAATCTGCATGCCTCTCCTGAAGCCGGCAAAGTTTGTGAGAATTTACATTTGTTGTGCACACAGTGCGTTTTTTTTCTGTGCGGTTTTACTGCAGGAAAAAATCTGCAGCATGTCAATTATTGGTCAGGTTTAGCAGCGTTTTTTTTTCACCCATTGACTTCAATTCGTTTACTTTCTTGATGACCCAAAAAACCACATCAAAACCGAATCAAAACCGCTTCCGGTTTTGACGCATTTTTTTCCACAGCGTGCAGATCTGATGCAGAAAATTTCTGCACCAAATCCGCAGTGTGTGCACATAGCCTTAGCGTGAGGGGGAAAGTGAGCAAGCCGGGGGCACCAAGCCCCCAAAAGGCCCCTAGCATTTACAAGCCAGTAACTGCACTATTAATGCCAGTTCGGTTTCCAAGGTTATAATTGTAGAAGGACCTTTGGTGACATTATGGCCAAGGATTCATCACACTGCAGAGAATCTGGAGGTGCGGCATTGTGTAAAATTCAATGTGTGTATGTAACATGCAGTGCATGTGTAATGTGCAGTGTGATTAATATGCAGTGTGTGTGGCAAGCAGGGTGTTTGTAATTTGTGCAATATGCAGTGCATGTAACATGCAGTGTGTGCAGCATAGAGTGTAAGCAAAATGCAGTATGTTTTGTGTAACATGCAGGGTGTGTGTAGCTGTGTTTGGGATGCATGAAGTGTGTGCATTTACACAGTGTGTGTTATATATACAATGTGTAATATACAGTTGAATACAGTCGATCGGCACTCGTTTAATGGTCTTATGTAACGTGAATGTTTTTGTATGATGGAACAATTTATTAGCAATTGTGGCCCCAAATTATCTAAAACCGGTCATGCAGATGGGTTTTATGTTCTTATGCAGCACTGTATAGATACAGCTGTGTGTATATATATATATATATATATATGCACAGTACAGAACAAACGTTTGAACACACCTTCTCATTCAAAGCGTTTTCTTTATTTTCATGACTTAAAATTGTAGATTCACATTGAAGGCATCAAAACTATGAATTAACACATGTGGAATGAAATATGTCTTATATTCTTGGTTCATCAAAGTAGCCACCTTTTGCTTTGATTATTGCTTTGCACACTCTTTGCATTCTCTTGATGAGATTCAAGAGGTAGTCACCGCAAATGGTCTTCCAACAGTCTTGAAGGAGTTCCCAGAGATGCTTAGCAGCACTTGTTGGCCCTTTTGCCTTCACTCTGCGGTGGTCCAGCTCACCCCAAACTATCTCGATTGGGTTCAGGTCTGGTGACTGTGGAGGCCAGGTCATCTGGCATAGCACCCCATCACTCTCATTCTTAGTCAAATAGCCCTTACACAGTCTGGAGTCATTGTCCTGTTGAAAAATAAATGATGGTCCAACTAAACGAAAACCGGATGGAATAGCATGCCGCTGCAAGATGCTGTGGTAGCCATGTTGGTTCAGTATGCCTTCAATCTAATATATAAAGCTGAATGTGTGTATGTGTGTGTGTGTGTGTGTATGTATGTGTGAGTGTGTGTATGTCCGGGATTGGCATCTGCACCATCGCAGCTACAGCCACAAGATTTTGCACACTCGCACTTCTGGACCCGAAGAGCGTCATGGGCGATGTTTTGAGGGGAAATTTTAACCCCGCGCTTTACAGTTATTCACCAAAAAACCTGCCTCTATTAAAGTGAATGGAGCTGGGAGCCACAGTGCAGCCAGAACTTCAGAAGAATGCGCAGCCACGCCCTTAAATGGAATGTTGGCGTGTCACAATGCAGCCAGGGAAAAAGACAGACATAGACAGGGAAAGAGGCAGACACAGACAGGGTAAGAAACAGACATAGACAGGGTAAGAGACAGACACAAAGAGACAGACACAGAAAAAAATAGACAAACTGACAGGGAAAGAGACAGACGGAAAGAGAGGGAAAGAGAGAGACAGGTTAAGAGACAGACACAGACAGGTAAAGAGACAGACACAGACAAAGACACAGAGACAGACACAGGGAAACAGACAGACAGGGAAAGAGAGGGAAAGAGACAGACAGGGTAAGAGACAGACAAAGACAGGTAAAGAGACAGACAAAGAGACATACACAGAGAAAGAGACAGAGGGAAAGAGACAGACAGGGAAAGAGACAGACAAAGAGACAGACAGGGAAAGAGACAGAGGGAAAGAGAGGGAAAGAGACAGAGAGGTAAAGAGAGGGAAAGTCACAGACAGGGAAAAAGACAGACAGGGAAAGTGACCGAGAAAGATAGATAGACAGGGAAAGAGATTGAGACAGACGGAGAAAGAGACGGAGACAGTCAGAGACAGACAGGGAAAGAGACAGACAGACAAAGAGATACAGAGAGATATATACAGAGGGGGAGACAGACATTATAATTACATTTATATCTATTTGTTTCATGGTTTTCGTGTGCAGAATACATTTTTGTTAATACATTCTATTTTTTTAACAGCAGTTATTAACCCGGGCGAAGCCGGGTAGTACAGCTAGTATTGAATAAATCCCCAACAGTGTCACCACACCAGCAAAGCACCCCCACACCATCACACATCCTTGTCCATGCTTCACGGTGGGAACCAGGCATGTAGAGTCCATCCGTTCACCTTTTCTGCGTTGCACAAAGACACAGTGGTTGGATACAAAGATCTCAAATTTGGACTCATCAGACCAAAGCACAGATTTCCACTGGTCTAATGTCCATTCCTTGTGTTCTTTAGCCCAAACAAGTCTCTTCTGCATGTTGCCTATCTTTAGCAGTGGTTTCCTAGCAGCTATTTTACCATGAAGGCCTGCTGTACAAAGTCTCCTCTTAACAGTTGTTCTAGAGATGTGTCTGCTGCTAGAACTCTGTGTGGCATGGACCTGGTCTCTAATCTGAGCTGCTGTTAACCTACGATTTATGAGTCTGGTGACTCAGATAAACTTATCCTCCGTATCAGAGGTGACTCTTGGTCTTCCTTTCCTGGGGCGGTCCTCATGTGAGCCAGTTTCTTTGTAGTGTTTGATGGTTTTTGCCACTGCACTTGGGGACACTTTCAAAGTTTTCCCAATTTTTCGGACTGACTGACCTTCATTTCTTAAAGTAATGATGGTCACTCATTTTTCTTTACTTAGAATTTGTATTATGGCAAGAAAAAAGCAGCTAACAGTCTATTCAGCTGTGTATCCACCAGACTTCTGCACAACACAACTGATGGTCCCAACCCCATTTATAAGGCAAGAAATCCCACTTATTAAACCTGACAGGGCACACCTGTGAAGTGAGAACCATTTCTGGTGACTACCTCTTGAAGCTCATCAAGAGAATGCCAACAGTGTGCAAAGCAGTAATCAAAGCAAAAGGTGGCTACTTTGAAGAACCTAGAATATAAGACATATTTTCAGTTGTTTCACACTTTTTTGTTAAGTATTTCATTACACATGTGTTAATTCATAGTTTTGATTCCTTCAATGTGAATCTCCAATTTTCAGAGTCATGAAAATAAAGAAAATAAGAAAATTCTTTGGATGAGAAGGTGTGTCTAAACTTTTGGTCTGTACTGTATACACACACACACACACACACACATAATATATATATATATATATATATATATATATATATATATATATATATATATATATACCGTGCTGGACAAAAGTATATTGGCACCCCAGCAATTCTGTCAGATAATACTCAGTTTATTCTTGAAAATGATTGCAATCAAAAATTCTTTGGTATTATTATCTTCATTTAT
Source organism: Anomaloglossus baeobatrachus (assembly GCF_048569485.1). NCBI lineage: Eukaryota > Metazoa > Chordata > Amphibia > Anura > Aromobatidae > Anomaloglossus > Anomaloglossus baeobatrachus. Next base: position 470,037,981 of record NC_134354.1, on the reverse strand, counting down.
TTTGCTTGCAATGAAAAAACACAAAAGAGAATGAAACAAAAATCAAATCATTGATCATTTCACACAAAACTTCAAAAATGGGCCAGACAAAAGTATTGGCACCCTTAGCCTAATACTTGGTTGCACAACCTTTAGCCAAAATAACTGCGAACAACCGCTTCCGGTAACCATCAATGAGTTTCTTACAATGTTCTGCTGGAATTTTAGACCATTCTTCTTTGGCAAACTGTTCCAGGTTCCTGAGATTAGAAGGGTGCCTTCTCCAAAGTGCCATTTTGAGATCTCTCCACAGGTGTTCTATGGGATTCAGGTCTGGACTCATTGCTGGCCACTTTAGTAGTCTCCAGTGCTTTCTATCAAACCATTTTCTAGTGCTTTTTGAAATGTGTTTTGGGCCATTGTCCTGCCGGAAGACCCATGACCTCTGAGGGAGACCCAGCTTTCTCATACTGGGCCCTACATTATGCTGCAAAATTTGTTGTTAGTCTTCAGACTTCATAATGCCATGCACACGGTCAAGCAGTCCAGTGCCAGAGGCAGCAAAGTAACCCCAAAACATCAGGGAACCTCCGCCATTTTGACTGTAGGGACCGTGTTCTTTTCTTTGAATGCCTCTCTTTTACCCTGTAAACTTTATGTTGATGGCTTTTCCCAAAAAGCACTACTGTTGTCTCATCTGACCAGAGAACATTCTTCCAAAATGTTTTAGGCTTTCTCAGGTAAGTTTTGGCAAACTCCAGCCTGGCTTTTTTATGTCTCGGGGTAAGAAGTGGGGTCTTCCTGGGTATCCTACCATACAGTCCCTTTTCATTCAGATGCCGACTGATAGTACGGGTTGACACTGTTGTACCCTTGGACTGCAGGGCAGCTTGCACTTGTTTGGATGTTAGTCGAGGTTCTTTATCCACTATCCGCACAATCTTGCGTTGAAATCTCTCGTCAATTTTCCTTTTCCTTCCACATCTAGGGAGGTTAGCCACAGTGCCATGGGCTTAAAACTTCTTGATGGCACTGCGCACCGTAGACACAGGAACTTTCAGGTCTTTGGAGATCGACTTGTAGCCTTGAGATTGCTCATGCTTCCTCACAATTTGGATTCTCAAGTCCTCAGACAGTTCTTTGATCTTCTTTCTTTTCTCCATGCTCAATGTGGTACACACAAGGACACAGGACAGAGGTTGAGTCAACTGTAATCCATGTCAACTGGCTGCAAGTGTGATTTAGTTATTGCCAACACCTGTTAGGTGCCACAGGTAAGTTACAGGTGCTGTTAATTACACAAATTAGAGAAGCATCAAATGATTTTTCAAACAGTGCCAATACTTTTGTCCACCCCCTTTTTTATGTTTGGTATGGAATTATATCCAATTTGGCTTTATGACAATTTTTTTTGTTTTTTTTTAATGAAGACAAATTAAATGAAGATAATAATACCAAAGAATTTGTGATTGCAATCATTTTCAAGAATAAACTGAGTATTATCTGACAGAATTGCAGGGGTGCCAATACTTTTGGCCAGCACTGTATATATATATATATATATATATATATATATATATATATATATATATATATATGTATATATATGAGATTTTTTTGCAGAGGCTGCACTGTATTATGCTGCGTAAGGCATGCAACTCTGTGTTAAGTACAAGAGCAAATCTCAGCATAGAGCTACGATAAATACTATTATTAGTTCCGTTTGTACATCCACTTGCTCCATTTTCATTGATATACAGTTAAGCCAGATCAATGGACATGAGATGGAAACATAAGGAGTTTACATTGTAGAGTCACAAACATTTATAATAATGAGTAAATGACTTTGTATGACAGTTCATCTTCTGTACACATCTGCCATGCATTAATACCACAATGAAGGAAAGGTTGCGCCTGAGGACTCTGAATTACTGTACCTCTCCCAGTCCACTTTACAATCCTAATGGATTCATTTATCTTGTGTCCCTGGAGATATTTAAGTGGCATCCTTCAGAATGGAAATGCAAGAGGGACTGGTTCAAACTGTTTGAAGGTCTTGCTGCTTTTTCAGGCGTAAATGAACATCAGGTTACTCACGAGCTCTTTTAACTCCTCTGGTACCATAGTAAGTGCAGAGCAGAGTCTATTGTACTTATGAGAATCATTGTCTTAACATATATTCAGCCTGTACGGTCACTACTGTTTTCGAAGGTTGAATTGTCTAATATTCCATTTTGTGTTACATATTTCTAGATTATGTTCAATAAGTATCGTATATCAGATCTCTGACATAGATCAAAATCAGAAATCCGGGTATTGTAAATTCCATTACAATTTGGTGAGAACCAGGGGTCTGTTGGCAAATGTTGACAAAATAAAATGATTCCTTCTTTGCTGAATATTGTCTGAATCCATATTAAAATATACTCCTCAAAATTGAAACGGCAGCCCCAAGAAGGGAAAGTGCTGGTATTCTGGAAATCACGAGATTAATAGACATATTAATGATATGCAAATGATGGAAAAATTGAAACAAAATTTTCAGCACATTTTGATTTATTAAGTATAATCACCATATGAAGAAATACACCAATTTTTACTCCTTGGCATGCTATCTGTGAGGTTATTAATGGTTGTCTAATGAATGTACTACCACACTGAATGCACTTGCGCATACAAATCATTAAGATCCACTACTGGAAGCTTCCTGTGCAATAGCCAACCCACAACATTCCAGATGAGCCTGATGGGAGAGAGGTCCAGCAATACTGTGGGCTGTGGTAACAGTTTTAGGCTATGCAGGTTGCTCACAGTAGCACGAGCAACTTGTAGAATGTTATTGTTGTGTTGAAAATGGAACCTAGGACACGTTATAGAAATAAAGAAACATAGCACTGGTTCCATGAACGAATCATTCTAACATCGAGGTGTTGGTGTACCTGGAATAAAGACAAGAGATGTCCGGCTACTGTACATAATGCCACCCCACACTGTAATCCCAAGAGTAAAACGGTGTGATGTTCCCTTGTGAAGGCTTCTTCATTGTATTGCCTATATGATCTTGTAAAATGTAACGCTTGGTGTGTTATGATCCATTCTGTACTGCAAGTGAAATCAGATGTCATATATCAAACCTAAGGCATCAAACAATGACTACACAAACCATCATCAGGTGTTTGAATGACATTTGGCTATGAACAAGTAGGTGCATGTATTTGTGCATGTGACGCTCATACTTAATACTGGATAATTTGAGTTCTCGTGAACACTTTGCATCTAGTTTTTCATCATTTCCATATCATTAAAATGTGCACTGGCTCCCAGCTTTTGAGTCAGGGCAACGTCAAAAAAGGCTCACAAAGGACAAAAATTCAAAAAAATCTCACAGGAAAAAATAGCCTTACCATTAACAGATCAGATTACTGATTCACTAGAAGGATGCTGGAGACTTCCATGATAAAGGCAGGAACAGCATAGGTGCAAAACACTGATGGAAACATCCACTCACAAAACCTGACAATTCATTGAGGCTGTGGCTGCTTTGTATTACAAATGCACACAGATGCGGTTTGTTTAGGGCGCCAGTCACAAAAGTACATGTGATGCCCGGACCTGTCTAACAACCGATTGATGACACCCACACTATTAGAACAGACAGGCTGCCCAGCATTATATGAATGCACCCCACAATGACATCCCAATTCACCCAACCAACACTAAAGGGCCCAGCTGCATCCAGCATAAAAAAATTGCAATAAAAAGATGAAGAAATACACAAGCTTGCAACCCACGTCAGGGATGCTCATATTTGCGAGTTCCTGTCCTAAATTCAAAAATGCATCAGAAAGGACAGAAGTGCAAAAAAATCTCACAGGAAAAAACTGTTTTACCAATACCAGGTCAGATTACCAAGGCACAAGCATGATGTAGGAGACCCCTTTGGCGGGGACAGCATAGGAGCAAAATAATGCTGGAAACAGCCACTTACAAAAAGTCATCTGATCACACTGTTGATATCAGTCGCTGGTGACACAGAGATGCAAACCATGCTCGTGGTAAGTATTCTAGTGCAGCTCCAGTGAGAGGGAGTGGAGGGAGATTAAACGCAGAATGGGGAGCAAGGGGGGAGAAGTTTGAGGACACAGTTTGGGGAGCAATGAAGGGATGGGTGAAAACACAGTATGGGAGTGCAAATGTGTCGCCCTGGACTAGCCAGCTCGTCACAGGTACTACAACATACACCCCCACCCTGAGACAGGCACATCAGCCAGACACAAAATCCTTGTTGCCTCCCTCCAGGGGCTGATGTCCACACCAGGTGGGGTGGAGCCAGGCTGTTGGCCCCACCCACTGAGGAGTTCACAGTCCTGGAGGCGGGAAAAGGAAATCAGTCAGTTAGGGAAGCACAAGAGAGAGGAGTGAAGTGGTAGAAGAGGAGCAAACTGACCGTGTCCGGGTGTGTGGCCCGGGCACCAAGAGCAAGGTTGGCAGACGGTGGTGGCCGTCTGCAGGAGAGGCAGATCAACGCGGAACCGTAGGACCAGGGACGGGCGGTGGCCCGCCGGTACTGAACCGGGGAGCGAAGTGAAGCCAGCACACACAGGCAGGGCCTACGGACCCCGACCAGGCTTGGAGTCGCCATTAAAGGTCAAATCCGTCAGTGACCGGAACCCCAGGGGTTCCATCCACATCCACATCCAGGAGAAGCCACAACAGCCGGCTGCTGGACCCATCCATCCAGTCGTTTGGTTTACCAGAGACTTTGCGTACCTTTGTGGCTAAGTGAGTACTACCGTGCCGTGCGGCACCGCGCTGCGCAGTCCAAGCGACCCTGCACCCATCCAACCCTGCCTCCCTGTCATCTCACCGGGCCCCGGGACCACCAACCCCTACCCACGGAGGGAGAAAACAACATCCCAGCTGCTCCCTGCCATCGCTCCCGGGATCCCCATCACCAGCAGCGGTGGTGCCCAACCTCACCACAACCCGTGGGTGGCGTCACGGACCAAATCCCCAAACCAAACTACCCCCTTTCACTCACGGACGAGGAGCACCGCTCGAGTCCCCGGATCCGGCCCACCGCTCGAGCCACCGAGCAGCCATCGCAGCAGCGCCGGACCCGAGCATTAGCGAGCGCAGCGCAGCGGTGTCCTTCCCCGCCCGTGACACAAACATATTACAGTGAGTGAGGGGGATGGGTGTGGACACAGTATGGGAAGTGAGTGAGAATGAAGGAATTTGACACAGAATATAGAGCGAGGGAGAGGATGGGTGCACACACAGTATAATTGAGTGAGTGGGGGGGTGGGTGCTGACACAGTATGGTCAAGTAAGTGGGGGGTGGGTGCTGACACAGTATGGGAAGCAAGAGGGGAATGTAAGAGGAAACTGGAGTGAGGAGGGAATGGGTGTAGACATAGCATCAGAAGTGAGAAAGGGAATGGCAGCAGATACATTATTGGGAATAATAGAGGATAGGTGCAGAATATGGGAAGCAAGGGAGAGATGTTTGAATAAACTGTTGTGAGAGAGTAGGGCATGGGTGCAGACAAAGTATGGGGAGTGATGGATGTGGTATGTATGAGGAAACAAAACAGTATAAGGAGCATGAGAGGGAAGGAGTGCAGACACAGAATTGGGAGCAATGAGGGGGGATTGCTGCAGACACACTATGGAGATTGAGAGGTGGATGGGTGCAGACACAGTATGAGGAGTGAGGAGGGTATGTATAAGGAAACAGTATGGTGAGCAAGGGAGGGGATGAGTGCAGGCACAGTATGGGGAGCAAAGGGGATGGGTGTGGAAACAAATGGTGAGTGAGGGAGGGAATGGGTGCAGATATAATATGGCGAGCAAGGGGAATGGGTGCAGACACAGTATGGGGTGCGAGGGGGATGTGTGTGGAAACAGAATTGGGACCGAGGGGGTATTTGTGCAGACACAGTATGGGAAGTGAGGGGTTATGTATGAGGAAACAGTTTGAGGAGCAAGGGAGAGGATGGTCAGAAACAGTATGGGGAAGGAAAAGAAGCTTTCACAGCAGCTCACAGGTGTAAGAGATAATCCAATAAGTTGTGATGCTCGGAGGTGTCAGGCTGGATCCTGAGACAATAAGTCCTTGAGGAAGACAAAGAGACCAGCATCTGTTTATGTGGTGAATTGAAACATCACTTTTATTCCAAAGTTAAAATAAATATATTAAAAATACATGGACACCAAATCCAGATCTACATGTTTCAAGCAATCCTTGCTCTCTTAATCATTACCATTTGGGGACCAATATAGGGCGTGAGATTTGGAATGGTTGCTGACACAGTATTAGTTCCAGGGATGATGTAAATTAAACAGTATTGGTAGCGGGGGAGGGATGGGTGCATGCACAATATGGTGAGCAAGGGGGGATGTTATAAGGAAACATTTTGGGGAGTGAGAGAGGGGATGTGTGTAAATACACTATGTGTGCGTGAGGAGGGGGAAGGGTGTGGACATAGTATGGGGAGAGATGGGGGAAGTATGAGCAAACAGTGTGAGGAGCGAAGATGAGAATTTATGCAGACTCAGTATGGAGAGCAAGAGGAATGGGGTGAGTGTGGACACAGGGACAGACTAAGAACATCATGTTCGAAACGCGTACTCCCAGCTCATTCACCATGATGTCATGATGGAACTTTTTTTAATGATCATGAAATAAAATTTTGTATTTTTTTAAATTCAACTTTGGACCTGGTTGCTGGAAATATCCTCCTTTAATTGTGGGTGTGGACACAGTATGGTGAGTGATGGAGAACAAAATTTGAGGACATAATATGAGGATCAAGGGGTGGTGTATTAGGAAACAGTATAAGGGGAAGATGGGTGCAAACATAGTATTTGGATCAATGGGCAAGAATCAGGAAGCAGTATGAGGGTAGTGAGTGCAGACACAGTATGGAAAGCGAGAAGGGGATGGGTGTGGAAACAGTATGAGGAGCAAAGGGCAGAGTGAAATTTGAGGACACAGTTTGGGGAGCAAGGGAGGGGATGGGTACAGACACAGTTTGGGGAGAGAAGGGGGACGATTGTAGACACAGTATGTGGAACGAGGTGGAATGTATGAGGAAACAGTATGAGCAGCGAGGCAGAGACCTGTCACTCCAGGAGAGTTGATCGTGAGAAGCAGCTGGGAACCTGTCCCACTAGTCTCCATGTGGCTTGGTCCTCAGCTGCTATTAAACTGTTTTTCTCTTAAATGCTGCAACATTTAAGAGTTAAACATATCTGGCTGAAATCATCCTGCCAGCATCTGATACATGCTGCCTGTGGAGCGGCAGCATGTATCAGCTGTCAGGTTCCATTTAAAGCAACCATCCATCTCACAATAGAACATTTGACAATAGATGCATATTTCATCAATGAAATGCCTGCTGTCCTTCCTTTTAATTTTCAACTAGTTTGTCCCTCTCATTCACAATCCTCTTTTCATCTTCATATGCTGTATGTAAAATGGCTGTCACTAGGCACTCCGCTGCTTAGGCTGGTTTATTTATAAGCAGAAGAGGTGTCTCAGACTATGATATAACAGTAAGCACAAAAGAAACTGTTTGCAGCACCAGGTGAAATCCTTCACCAAGGATAGGGACGCAAGTCTAAGGGGTACTTTGCACGTTGCGACATCGCTACTGTGATATCGTCGGGGTCAAATTGAAAGTGACGCACATCCGGCGCCGGAACGACGTTGCAACATGTGAAGCCTAGATGCGCCGATAAACGATCACAAAAGTGTCATAAATCGGTGATCTGTGTAGCGTCGGACATTTCCATAATGTCACACCAATAGGAGATACGATGTTGTTCCTCGTTCCTGCGGCAGCACACATCGCCTCCACTGCAGAAGGAAGGAGGTGGGCGGGATGTTTACGTCCCGCTCATCTCCGCCCCTCCGCTTCTATTGGCCGCCTGCCGTGTGACGTCGCTGTGACGTCGCACGACCCGCCCTCTTTGGAAGGAGGCGGGTTGCCGGCCAGAGCGACGTTACAGGGCAGGTAAGTGCGTGTGAAGCTGCCGTAGCGATAATGTTCGCTACGGCAGCTATCACAAGATATCACATGTGCGACGGGGGCGGGTACTATCGCGCTCGGCATCGCAAGCATCGGCTAGCAATGTCGCAGCGTGGAAAGTACCCCTTAAGCTGGTGTCACACACAGCGACAACGACAACGACGTCGCTGCTACGTCACCATTTTCGGTGACGTTGCAGCGACGTCCCGTCGCTGTCGCTGTGTGTGACATCCAGCAACGACCTGGCCCCTGCTGTGAGGTCGCCGGTCGTTGCTGAATGTCCAGCTTCATTTTTTCGTCGTCACTCTCCCGCTGTGACACACACATCGCTGTGTGTGACAGCGAGAGAGCGACGAAATGAAGCGAGCAGGAGCCGGCACTGGCAGCTGCGGTAAGCTGTAACCAGCGTAAACATCGGGTAACCAAGGGAAGTCCTTTCCCTGGTTACCCGATGTTTACTCTGGTTACCAGCCTCCGCTCTTGCTGCCAGTGCTGGCTCCTGCACTGTGACATGTGGCTGCAGTATGCATCGGGTAATTAACCCGACGTATACTGTAGCAAAGAGAGCAAGGAGCCAGCGCTAAGCAGTGCGCGCGGCTCCCTGCTCTCTGCACTGTGACATGTAGCTGCAGCACACATCGGGTTAATTAACCCGATGTGTACTGTACCTAGGAGAGCAAGGAGCCAGCGCTAAGCGCGGCTCCCTGCTCTCTGAACATGTAACACAGCGACGTTATGATCGGTGCTTCTGCTGTGTTTGACAGCTAAGCAGCGATCATAACAGCGACTTACAAGGTCGCTGTTACGTCACCGAAAATGGTGACGTAACAGCGACGTCGTTGTCGCTGTCGTTTAGTGTGAACCCAGCTTTAGTCCACGGAATCCTCTTGGTCACCATCTCACAGATAAAAAGCATGGACAGCGTCCCAGGGGTATTTTCAATTTTGAAAATTGAAATTTTTGAAAATTGAAAATACCCCTGAGACGCTGTCCATGCTTTTTATCTATGATATAACAGTATGCATAATTTATGCTTAAATACGTCCCCACAGTTCTAAGATGAAGCAGTCAAGACTGCACTAGAAAGTGTAAAACCAAGGGCACCAGGTATTTTAACACTTAGAAACATTTGCTTTATTGTCAAATGATATATGTGAACATTATTGTCATTTATGTTCAAACTGAACACTAAGTAATAAGAGGCTATTCATTATACTTTTTGTAAAAAAAATAGGACAAAACAATATATGTGGGATATTTTATGTAGCCTTTCATTAAAAATATAATTCTGAATATATGAATACATAAATGAGTGAATACATGCATAATATACAATGGCTTATAATAATGATGTGTATGGAAGGAAAGTATTTATAGCCATGAAATGCATCTACAATCAGATCAACCCCAAGAGAAAAATAATGGGCATTGCAGTTCACAGCTCACGAACGTGACTTAAATGTTGTATGAAACCTTAAGGTGTATTTTAAGAAAAAAAAACCAAAGCATTTTTCTCACGTTTTTAAATTGATTTTTTTTTGCAGAGTTTTTGTTTTTTTCTCCCATTCATTTGAATGGTTGAAAAAGACTACAATAAGGCTGCAAGAATTGACACTCTGCGTCTTGGCAAATTCCATTCGTTGAAAAATGCAGGTGTTATCATGAGATTTCAGAAATCTCATTAACTATACAGGTATTGTAAACTGCTGCGTATTTGATGAACTAAATACACTGGGTAAAATATGTAGTGGTTAACATTGTATAAGGTGTACTTTGCACGCTGCGACATTGCTAGCCGATTGTAGCGATGCCGAGCGCGATAGTCCCCGCCCCCGTCGCAGATGCGATATCTTGTGATAGCTGCCGTAGCGAACATTATCGCTACGGCAGCTTCACACGCACTTACCTGCCCTGCGACATCGCTCTGGCCGGCGACCAGCCTTCTTCCTGAGGGGGCGGGTCGTGCGGCGTCACAGCGATGTCACACGGCAGGCGGCGAATAGAAGCGGAGGGGCGGGGATGAGCGGGACGTAAACATCCCGCCCACCTCCTTCCTTCCTTATTGCAGGCAGGACGCAGGTAAGGAGATGTTCCTCGGTCCTGCGGCTTCATACACAGCGATGTGTGCTGCTGCAGGAACGAGGAACAACATCGTACCTGTCGCTGCAGCGAAATTATGGAAATGATCGACCCTCCACAGATCACCGATTTTCAACGCTTTTGCGATCGTTTATCGGTGCATCTAGGCTTTACACTTTGCGACGTCGTTACTGGCACCGGATGTGCGTCTTTTTCGATTTGACCCCAACGAGATCGCAGTAGCGATGTCGCAACATGCAAAGTACACCTTAGTTTCAGAAGCTTTATCATTTATTCATCAGTGCGTCATATGTGAAAATCACTGATGAAACTGTCATGGGACAAACTGACACACTGACCAAACAGTAAGGGGTACTTTGCACACTTCAACATCGCAAGCCGATGCTGCGATGCAGAGCGCGATAGTCCCCGCCCCCGTCGCAGCTGCGATATCATTGGGATAGCTGCCGTAGCGAATATTATTGCTACGGCAGCTTCACATACACTCACCTGCCGTGCAACGTTGCTCTGGCCGGCGAACCGCCTCCTTATTAAGGGGGGCGGGTCGTGTGGCATCACTGCAACGTCACACGGCAGGCATCCAATAGGAGCGGAGGACTACAGCCGCATTACAGCCGGGACGCAGGTAGATGTTCCTCGCTCCTGCGACTTTACACACAGCGATGTGTGCTGCCGCTGGAGCGAGGAACAACATTGAACCGTCGCGTCAGCGTAATTATAGAATTCGCCAACGCTACACCGATGATACGATTACGACGCTTTTGCGCTCGTTAATCATATCAGCTAGGATTTACACACTACGATGTCGAGAGTGATGCAGGAAGTGTGTCACTTTCGACATGACCCCCACCGACATCGCACCTGCGATGTCGTAGTGTGCAAAGTACCCCTAAGGATGCCCCTTTATGATTTTTCCTGTATGTAGTGAATACACCATTGTTATATATCCAAAGTATGACAAGATTTAAGAAGTTAGTCACTTTCTTCAGAATACTAGATTTATGCCTTGAAATCAAACAAAACCTATTGTAATTAGACAAGCTGACAATTGCACTGATTCCAACATTTATGATAATTGTTTAATGTAAATGGGGTGAATGATTAAAATGATGCTTTCAAAAATGTTCGTTCATCGTGCACGGAATCGTTCATGCAAGTGAATATTTTCTACTCCTTCATTGATTGTGCGCTGTAATTGGAAATCATTTGTTCGACTCTAGATAATAAATTTTTTCATTGCCTTTTCCACACTACACTATAAATTATCATCAAAAGTAAATGCAGTGTTCGATTGAGTGATTTCTTCATCGAAGATGAACGATTTCTTACATGATTACTGTAACATGAAAGTGCTTGTCTGACTTTGTGTATAGATCATTTATTATGATCGTCAGTCACACAATATCTACTGGGCTAAATGGACCTTATCCATCTAGTCCTATCATTTTACTTCTTTATTTTACAAGCTTATATAGCTCTATGGATTCCACTCTCTTTACAGATATGATCACCATTAGTGATGAGCGAGTATGCTTGTTACTACTCGGTACTCGCACGAGTATCACTGTACTCGGGCTGCTCGGCGGGGACCGAGTAATCTCGCGATACTCGTGCTGTACTCGTGGTCTTCATGTTGGCGCTCTTTTTACAGCCAGCCCTCATGCAAGGATTGGCTGGCAGACCACTGCAATGCCACAGCCCTGTTGTGGAATTGCAGTGATTGGCCAGCCCGCACAGCGTGACCGTGCCTTTAGCCCGACACTTCCCCGCTCGGCTACGGCCCCTCCCGCACTCCACTCCGCGTGTATATATATATGCACGCTTACACACACACGCACGTTTTTTTTTTTAATTTACAGTTTTATGGTTTCTACATGCTGCCGGGGGTCATTTCAGAAAAATACTCGGGTCTCCCATAGGATAACATTGGGCTCGGTGCTCGGGCCGAGTACACGAGTATTTTGAGATGCTCGGCCCGAGCCTCGAGCTCCCGAGCATTTTAGTACTCGCTCATCACTAATCACCATCTCTTTCCCCATTGGGGCTCACAATCTAAATTCCCTATCAGTATTTCTTTTGAATGTGGGAGGAAACTGGAGAACCTGAAGGAAACCCACGCAAACATGGGGAGAACATGCAAGTTGTCCCCTCTGTTGATCGGTTCCATGAGTTGTAGGACAGGAGCACATGTAAACCATTGTTACAGTGGTGATAGGGGTAGCATCATGGGATGTATCATATGAATATGGTGTCCACAGCAGTCCCTGTCTGTGCATGTGCAGAAATTTATAGGCACCAGTGACAGCTTTTACAGGTTATAAAATATGGAACTAAGGACAGTTGCTTCTTCTTACACTTGAGTAAGATGGTGGTCCAGCGTCAAAACACGTTATGGAAGACTGTTTACTATTATCATTTGATCAAGGATCTTCATTTGGTACTGAAGCCAAGAAGATTGTTAATTGTCACTTATAGTCAAGATACTGATAGTGGCTTATTTGTCAATAAAAAGTTCATAGTCTATGTACTAAAACATATTAAGTACAAAAAAAGATTAGAAAATTAGAGACATTTTTAGGTTAGAAGAGTCGTTTTCGTGCGTGACCTTTGAATGAAATATGCATCATCATTAGGTCACTTCAAGTTGTCTACTTTTGCCCCATGTTCCACTAATTACTTTGGTAACTATTCTGACCTTCTCTTGGTATGTTAAGTAACCTTTACACACTGAGACTTTCTAGCGATCCCACCAGCAATCCCAACCTGGCCAAGATTGCTGGAAAGTCTCTGGTGAGCTGTCAAACAGGCAAACCTGGCCAACGACGCAGCAGCGATATGGACCTGCAGAATGACCTACCTGGTCGTTGGGGACATGTCAAAGCAGCTATTTGAAAGGGAAGTCACTAACGAAGTTGTTGTAACGGTGTCAAACAAAACGATGCATGCTGCGCAGCGGGAAACAAAGGAACAAAAAATGTTCCTGAGAGATGTGTAGCGATCAGCAACCTCACAGCGAGGGCCAGGTCGCTGATGCGTTTCACACACTGCAATGTCGCTGGGGAGGTCGCTGTTACGTCACAAAACCGGTGACGTTACAGCGATATCGCTAGCGATGTTGCAGTGTGTAAATGGGCCTTCATTCTTTGCTTTTGTTTTTCTTTTATACAGGGTAGATTTCTATCCATTAATATCTCCAAATCTTTTGCTTTGTCTCTTTTTCTTAGTGTTGCTCTGTTTAATATCTAATGGTGAAATGTGTTTTCTGGCCCTGTTAAAATAATGTTTGATTTTCAGTGTATCACATTTTTCACACTAAATACTAGGTGAAAGAGAAACTGTGGAGAGAAGTGTTCGGCTTCCTGCATGTGGTGGTGAAGGAACTCAGTTGGATGACTTCCACTACTTACTGGTAGTCCGTGCAGTTTGTCCAGATCGCTTTCCTGATGCTTTATGTCGATATGTTGAAAGATTCTACAGTGACCTAGAACTTTGTGATCTCTGCCCAGGCATTAATAACATAGCCGGTAAGTAAAGAAGAGCCCAGGAACATGTTAACTCCTTATGTTTACTTTTGTCAGAGAACAACTGGAACTACTATTTTAGTATTTCAATTCATTTATGTATGCGATTAATAGAGAAATATGAAAGCAATTAACACCACGTATGTAAGATCTTTAATGTGTATCCTAACCCCTTCACGAACGGGCGATTTTTCGCTTTCCGTTTTTTTTTCCCCCATTTTTCTTCTGAGAGACGTAACTTTTTTATTTTTCAGTCAATATGGTCGTGAGGGCTCATTTTTTGTGGAACGAGCTGTACTTTTAAATGAAACCATAAGTTTTACCATGTAATGTACTGGAAAATGGCAAACAAATTCCAAATGCAGAAAAAGTGCAAAAAAAGTGCAATAGCACTATTGTTTTTGAGATATTTAATTCATTGTGTTCACTATATGGTAAACCAGATGTGTGGGTATGATGCCTCAGGTCAGTGCGAGTTCGTAGACACCAAACATGTATAGGTTTACTTTTATATAAGGGGTTAAAAAAGTCGGACGTTTGTCTGAAGAAAGGGGCGCACGTTTTACGCCATATTCCGTGACCCATAGCGTTCTCATTTTTCGGGATCTATGGCTCAGTGATGGCTTATTTTTTGCGTCTCGAGCTGACGTTTTAAGAGGTACTATTTTTGCGCAGATGCTACGTTTTGATCGCCTGTTATTGCATTTTGCGCAAAAAAATGTCATTTTGACGTTTGGAATTTTTTTGCCGCTACGCTGTTTACTGATCAGATTAATTGATTTTATATTTTGATAGATTGGGCATTTATGAACGCGGCAATACCAAATGTGTGTGTACTTTTTATTTTTTAAACTCTTTAATTTTCAATGGGGCGAAAGGGGGGTGATTTGAACTGTTAGGTTTTTTGTGTTTTTTTAAATTTTTTAAAACTTTTTTTACTTTTTTTTAATTTTAGTAGTCCCCCTAGGGGGCTATAGCGATCAGCAATCCGATCGCTCTGCCTTATCTGCTGCTCACAGCTATAGAGCTGTAAACAGCAGATACGGTCACTTTCTGCTTCACTGGGCTTCGGGCCAAGTGAAACTGAAACTAGTTCATGTCTAGCACAGCAGTCATCACATGACCCTGTGCTACCATGACAACCACCAGAAGTCACGTGATCACGTCACGTGACTTCCGGTATTGGGCAGTAAGTAAAAGTTTACTGTGATCACGATTATAATGGCGCTGTCACATATTGACAGCACCATTCAAGGGGTTAAACGGCATGAGCAGATAACGATTCTGCTCGTGCCTAGCAGGCACACATCTCAGCTGTGAAAATCAGCTGAGATGAGCGCCGGCAGACCGTGGGCAGTAACGTTATGACCGCTAGGACGTAATATTACTGCCCGCGGTCGTTAAGGGGTTAAATGTGTGTCTCAACCAAAATGTTGTATTTACTTGCTGTCATAGTAAATACCATTTTAAAAAATGTTCTTACTGGAAAAGCAACAGAAAGGAAGAATTGTGTAGTCGGACAACCAGTGTCTCCTTTATTATGTGAGGGTTCACTGTCTTATGCTTGTTGTTCCTTCTGTATACTCACTGGCATTGATTAATTCCTGGCATTCATTCATTCCTAAGTCCACTATAAAAATGTTTTTCTTTCTAGATTTGGATGAAAATACATTTGGTGTTTTAGTTCTTGAACCTTCTAATGGAACCAACACACTTTACCCTGGAGGAGCTATCATGCAAAATAAAGCCAAAGAAGCTATTTGCCATGCAGCAGAGGTAATGGATCTATGTTCTTTGATTTTTTTTAGTTTTTTTTTTACTGTATGCATACAGAGGGGAAAAAAGTATTTAGTAAGCCACCAATTGTAAAAGTTCTCCCACTTAACAAGATGAGAGAGGCCTGTAATTGACATCATAGGTAGATCAGAACTATGAGAGACAAAATGAGAAACAGTCTTCCTACATTGAAGAAGAGTTGTACATGACCCAACCCAAAGGATATACTAACAAGGGTGAAGAGCACCTTGTTTGTAAAATGCAAAAATCTCTCTATGGTCTTAAGAAGTCAGCAAGAGCATGGAACACCAAAATGAACAAAGTTTTGATTGATCAAGGATTTAAAAGATCTCAAGCTGATCCATGCTTGTACATGAAAAGTGTAGCAGAGAAGTGGATGTATGTTTTTCTATATGTAGAGAATGTAATCATATCTCATCAAGCGGAAAGGCAAATTGAAAAGCTATGTGACATATTATTTGGGAATCCAAATCCAGAGAGAGGAAGATGGGAGTTTTCTTCTCAACCAAAGTTCTAAAATTCCGCAATCCTTTACCAGTTTCGAATGTCAGAAGCCAAAGGTGCGTCAACAAAAATGGATCCACCCTATTTAAAGTTGGAAGGAGAAGAAGATCTGCTACCCAGCAATGAGAGTTACAGACAAGCAAGCAGTGGGGGGCACTTCTGTACACAGCAACCACAACTCGTCCAGATAAAACAGCCAGAGTCGAAATTCTCTGCCAAGCCACGTGAAAGAGACTGGAATGTAATTAAGAAAATTCTTCAATATTTTAAAGAAACTCAAAGGCTAAATCTTAAGATATCAGCATCAGGAGATCTGACTCTCAAAGGTCATGTAGATGCAGATTAGGCTGGAGATTTAAGTAACTGGGAATCAACAAGTGGTTACTTGTTCAAATTAGTAGAAACTTAAATTTCTTTGTCCAGTAAAAAGCCAATGTCAGTTGCATTATCTTCTACAGAAGAAGAATATATACTAGCTTGGCCATCTCAGCAAGGACAACCAAGGATGCATTAAACTCGGCAGCAGTGAAAAGATTAGTGCAAGGACTAAGCACGTTTATTTAAAACATCACCACTTATACAATTTAGTGGAATGTGGAATACTCAAGTTTGTTTATTGTGAATCTGACAAGATGATAGTTTATGGTTTGACAAAGCCATTATCAAGAGCCAAGTTTGAGGACTTCCGAACTGAAATGGGACTAACAGGATAAGTAGTTGTTGAGTGGAGGTGTTGGCATATGTTTAGTGCAACAAATCTATTCCCTTCTATGAGTGTTTCGTTGGTAGGTTTGTGTGCTGTTAATAAAGATACAACAACAAAAAAAGAGAGAGGAGGAATAGCATGTGACTAATCTATATTCTTCTTTCCCTGTGTTCTATATCAGTGGATATGTGACGCCCTGGCGCCACCAGGTGGTCACAGAAGTACACAACACCCTACATAACACCTTCCCACACAAGGTTCCATCAGCCACAAAATCCTAGCCACCCCCCGAGGGTAAGAAGGGCAAACCAGTAGGCAGGACCAGGCGGAATGGGAGCGCCCACCTAGGGGTCTTCAGGATCTGGGGGCGGGAACAAGTTAGTCTAAGTCAGATCAGTTTGGAGTTTAAAGATGGAGGTCAAGTGGAGAGGAGTGACAGACTGTCAGGGAAAACCTGAGCCTAGTGGAGAGTAGACAGCGTAGTGGCCCTGGTCTGCTGGCTAGGTGGCAAGCAGTGGACCGCGTCCAAAGGTGATGGGAATACGGTCGCAAGAGATCCAGTGTGGACCGGGACAGGGTTGGAGCCCACAGGTACCGACAGCGGAGATCCGGTCCAGAAACCATGCACAGGCAGGGTACCTGGACCCTAGTTAGAAGACGGTTGCAAGCCCCTTCTCTAATTCAGCAGGCCGGGATCAGGTTTCAGGCCTAGCTCCAGAAGTTTAGCCCAGATAGAGCGAAACGGCAGCCCACCGCGGGGGACAGGGTATCCGCATACACCCACTGAAATCCCAAGCATCAGTTTTCGCGGGCAGTCTCCCAACCAAAATACATCAGCTACAGAGTGCCGGAGGAAGGGACATCGGTACACCAGCCGGGTGTGGGACCCGAGTACACCCGGACGCGGCAGCCAGCCACTGACACCTTGGTTTACCAACTGACTCGTGTGTAATTCTTCTACAGTGGGTACACCAACATTCTCCGCTCCAGCCCGGCGCGCCACCTCGGGCCTGCATCACTCCCCGTGTTCTAAACACTGAGCCCCGGGGCATCCATCCCTACCCATGGAGGGGTTAACATCCAGCCGCTATCCCATCTCCCCCCGGGTGCTCCCCAACAACAGCGGTAGTACCATATCTTACCACACACCGTGGGTGGCATCGCGAAGTATCTACAGCAATCCCCGTACAAATATGTCCACTTTTTTATTTGAGTGTCCGCGCAACCCCTGGGTCCGGAAATCACTTGAGCCACTGCAGATCCGGATCCGAGTAGCTACAAATGACATGGGGGCGGCACACCTCAAAACCTGGCATCACGAACAGGATTGTAACCCATCCACCTACCTGGTGGAAGTGTGCCTTGTTTTGGACTGTAAAACGTGATCCGTTTGGAAATTTTTCGACAGCTGCCATTTTGCCGCCATTTTTGGGCGTGGAAAACAACAAGCTGGCATCTTGTTCCCCGGAAAAAGGCGCAAAGTTGAAACCCCGCCCCCTGGGAACGCAGGCGGAAGTGAGTGACTCCCCAGACAGGAAGCGAAAAAGACAGTGGGTCCCGCGAGACTGCTGTCGAAAAACCAAGGGAGAGGACAGAAAAAGCGGCATATGATGCAAGGAGATAAAAGGCAAGGACACCATGACTTTGCGAAATCCCGTTCCTGGACAAGCAAGTGGCAGGATGTCTCAGGGGTCTGACAACCAGCAAGTGGAAAGGCCCGTTCCCGGGTCCGCCGACTGGATTGAAGTACAAACAGAGAGGATGTGTCGGAGGATTCAGGCCCAGGCGCATTTTCTGATGACGTGGTGGATCACCGAGATGAAGGGCTTGGCTGCCGCTGTCCGGGCACGGGAGATGGAAGATGGCCTCGGAGGAGCGGGTAAGCAATGACCAATGCCCCTATGTTCCCCAGGAACTGGCCGTCACGGCTGAGGGGCCCGGCCTGCTCCCGTCCGGCACGTCGCATCCCTCGCCACCTGTGTCTGCAGCCAGTGCCCCGATTGGCCCGCTACCTCAAACACCGGCAGCGGAACCCGTTATATCTACCAAAGAGGCCCCAGCCATGGGGAGCTTGGGCCCTGTCAGCATCCCAGCTCCGACACGTGTCCTGGCCCCGCACCAGACCGCAGTCAGGAAGACATCCCCTCCGACCCCGAGCCCGGCCGCAGTGCTGATGATGTCATTCCCGGCAGAGATGACGACGGCTCCGGCCATCCGCCCAGCCGCAACAAAGATGGTGGCGGCTCCGGCAGCCCGCCCGGCCGCGAAGGAGATGACGATGGCCCCAGCAGTCCGCCCGGCCGCACCGAAGGTGGTGCCCACCCAATAGTCACCAGCAGCAACCGCTCAGGTCGTTCCCCATTGCCCAGTCCCGGCTATGGAGCAGCCGGGATGTATCTGCAGGGAGACAGAGAAGGCCAATGAGAGATGGAGCCCTCGGCAGAGTGAGAAGCTGGTTGTGGCTGGCACCGAGGGCATCCATGTGGCCCACGTCCCAGAGTAGGAAGCGGAGCATGGAACCCGTGCACCATACTGGGAGTGACAGAAGCACCAGCTGAAGCAAGAGATTGCTACCTGGGAGAAGCAGAAGTCTGAGGTACTGGCGCGTGTATACCAAGAAAAGGACAATCTTCGGCAGGCTACCTTTCAGGTGCGGGGCCTGACCCACCGAGGGCAAGTATGCCACTTAAACCCCCAAAAGGGATGGGGGTTCATCTATGAACTGGGATTGGATTCCGAAATCTTCTTGTACCGGAGGGATGTGACCCCTCATTTACCTACAGGTCACCCGGACCGTGAGTTGGAGCCTGGGGACCTAGTCAGTTATACCCAGCACTGTGGGGAGCGAGGGTGGTTTGCCCTCGATGTGAAGAAATGGGTAGTGGTGAATGAGAAACCCTGCCTAGCTTCCCACAGCTTCCTGTATGATAATCAAGAGTAAAAGGTAGCGGTTCCTGGCTACCCGTACAGTGTTAAAGTTTAACCCAGTTAACCGTTTTATAATCATGGACCACGACCTCGGGACTAGTGAGGTCAACCCAAAACTTTCTGGGCCTTGTAAATACCCCCCAACTACCTTCTTGTTGTTTCCTCATCACCAACACCGCCTCTGGAGAGGAAGATTGGAGGAAGGGCCTGCGGTAGAGTAGGCCGAGGCCCAGCCACTATTGAAACCGGTGGCTAACCTCCAGGCCAAGGGTCCCCCAGACTTGGGGCCCTTGAGATGGACTGTTGGGTAAGAAACTTTTTATCTGGCCCGAATAGGCATTTCCCGGAACACCTGTGGACTGGGAAAAAGGGGTGCCCACCATTCTTAGCGGTGGCACCAAGGAACCAGGTTGTTTGGGTGGCGGGTGAGGAAAAACGGGAATGTAATGTTTGTCATGTTATGCAACATTCAAGAATATGTGCCTCCCGTAAAGGGAAGAAATGTTTACATGTTTTATCTTTTTCCTGTTTCTTAGAAAAATAAACGGCAGTGGTCGGACAGCCCGCGGACGGGCTGTATTCAACCAAGGGGGAATGTGACGCCCTGGCGTCGCCAGGTAGTCACAGAAGTACACAACACTCCACATAACACCTTCCCACACAAAGTTCCATCAGCCACAAAATCCTAGCTACCCCTCAGGGTAAGAAGGTCACACCAGTGCACAGGACCAGGTGGATTGGGAGTGCCCACCTAGGAGTCTTGAGGATATGGGGGCGGGAACAGATGCTTGCTACAGGAGCTCCAGACAGAGACGCATAGAAGTGATTACTTGCTGATTTATTAAGCTTACTATATTTGTTCCTGATTGTTCCTGAATAAAACAACCATTAATGCATTGCACACTTGGGGAGTATTGTTGATAATCAACGGCTAACAGGGACCCCTGGAGCTAAACATACCTGTGTGCAGCCAGGATCTGATATATGAATCTAGTGACAGGTTCCCTTTGCTAACCATTCTTCAGTTAGTATAGATTTGACAGCAGAATGCTTAGAAGAATAAGAATACAGGCATTTTTAATTGCTCAAATAATGGCAAGTTTATAAGAAGCTGTAGTAGATGGATGTTACTTTTGTTGTGACTGGTGTTTTGTGCTTTGTTCATATGTTATGGCATTGCAGTCACATACATATTTGAAGCTCTCTTCTGAAAGGTGCCCCAGACATATGCAATCATCTGCCATTGAATCCCATTCTAAATAAAACATACATTACGGAGGTTGTTCAATGTAACATAATGTGCAGTTTATTCTTACATTATTTTCATTTTTTATAATTGCAGTATATTTTTCCTTTACCAACCTCCATTTAAAACAACAAAATATGAAGATGTTCCTTTACTCCTTGAAGGATAATAATTACGTTTATTTCGTAGAGTTTCATATCATTCATTATAATGATGTGAAATGATGAATCCGCTTTCGTACGTTGTGGTAGGTAATAGATTAGACAGACGTACATTGTAGATGGCAACGTGCTGTGAAGCAGCGTGAAGAAACGCTTCCTGTTAATCTGCAGCGTCTTGTTTTATTTTTTATTTTTTTTGCCTGGCATCCCATGCCAGTATCTTGTGCTTCACACAATGTGCCCTTGATTGAAATAACCGCATAATGCAGGAGAAACGGTGTTAATCTCCGAGCTTTCAAACTAAGCTGAAAAGATGTACATAACAAAATCACTTGTGCGGGATATTATCCATTTGTGGAATAAACCCTTGACATTATTTTACAGCACTCGCTTCCTACATAACTATACAGCTGCTCATGGTTTTTTTTTCCTGCTTGGATTAAGGTGTTAACACTGTCTTCTTCAAACAGTAACATGTCATTCAATATTTCACAAATCAAACCCTATGTTTAAGAAGGCACCTTTGGCAATTTGTAATTACAGGAATGTTGCTCAGATACAACATAAACTTATAAAGTCAGTTATATGACTCCACACATCTGTTTTAGGTTTGTAACCCTCATTAATGCAAGGTATGGAATAACTATGAACATATTGAATGGAGTGGGATGCAACCATCTGACTTATTGTTTGTGTGGCGCCCATGGGCTTCAGGCGCCACAGGGTATTACACCACTTTTAAGGGGTAATATCTATCCCGGGTCAGGAGGAGGTTAATTGCCGGTGCCTTCACAAAATACACACAACAAACAATAAGGGGTCTTCCCACAGTGGGGTGGACTAGGGCAGACAAGGTGGTTAGCAATCATGAAGCATGGGACTTCCCCAGTCGCTAGGACAACCACTGGGGGGCGACACCACTTGGGGTAAGAAGTAGGCGCAACCATCTAACTAGAGCAGACTTTCCCGGGCACAGCTTGGGATAACATCTAGCACAGACAACAGGAGTTTAGCGTTCCTCTCTCCACTTGGGCCCGTGTCTTGGAGCTGGAGGCTCAGCCCGGGTTCCAGACAGCAACCGAGGGACACTTCACTAGAAAGACTTTCACGGGCACTGGTGGTGATCGCCGTCTATCCGAGATCGGCTGGAGCCCATCGTGGCAGAGATCGGTACTCTGGGGCAGCGCCTGAACTACCTGTGAGTAAAAGACCTGGATCCACAGCCCCTGCCTCTGCCTCTCATTTGCCTGTGTTGTCGCCCAGCGCTGTGCCACCAACGGGGACTACCACCACCCCCGTCCGTTCTCAGTCATCCCCCCTGGGGTAATCCTACTTCACTTGTGGGGAGCGACACCATCCCGGCTGCGACCACTACCATCAGTCCCGGAGAGCAGCACCCGCAGTGGCGGCCCATACCTAGCCGTGTACCACAGGTGGCGTTACGATCTAAAAAGACTTTCTTCACCGTCACTACCACCCCTGTCCTCCATCCTAACTCCCATCCACCGCCATTCTTCCCCTTTCTGCACGTCTTGGGGTCACTAAACCGGGCAAGGCCATCCCATGACGACGCAGAGGATCTGCACCCCCGTTACGGCGATGTGTCGGGTGAAAACCCCTCGACCCCCGAGTGTTACATTTGCCTAAAATATATTTCCTATAAATGTGCCTTAGACATTTGTGAAATATATTAAGATTTGTACTCTTCTGGTGTAAAAAAAAAGTTGCACATTTTGGTGGATGCTATTTTTGGACAAAAATTGTGGGTTTTTACTATTGTGTCACTTTTTTTTAAACAATGGGCAAAGTTTAGTGGGAGAGTTGATGCCAGAAATTGGCATAAATGATCGAGCAAATCTTCACCAGCTCATACTTTAGCTGCACAGATTTCAGCAACACAATATTCCACCAAATTAAAAGTGTGTGACTTGTAAATTTATTATCTAACACAGTAACACAGTAAATTTTCTCCACTTATTAATTAGCTATGTCATTTGCTTTAATACCTTCATTTTGCCACAACCTATCACTCAGTGTCAACCTATCACTCAGTGTTTCAATCCCTAAGTATACAAATTTTCCTCTTTCATCTTACATTGCAGATTATTTAAAGAAACCTCCATTTACATTTTTTTATTAAATGTATGTGTATATAATATAGTATGACTGTATTAATAAAGTCACCACTGATTTCTCCGATGTCCAGCGCTGTTCTGCTTTGTTTCTGAGTGACGTCACCACAATTGCAACAAGCCAGATCACTCTATGCTCTAATTGTGAGTCAGAAGTTTTTTTCTGAATGTTAGGGGCACTTTGCACACTACTACATTGCAGGTGCGATGTCGGTGGGGTCATGTCGAAAGTGACGCACTTCCTGCGTTGCTCTCGACATCGTAGTGTGTAAATCCTAGATGATACGATTAACAAGCACAAAAGCGTCGTAATCGTATCATCGGTGCAGCGTCGGCGAAAACCATAATTACCTTGCTGCGACGGTCCGATGTTGCTCCTCGTTCCTGCGGCAGCACACATCGCTGTGTGTGAAGTCGCAGGAGCGAGGAACATCTCCTACCTCCTTCACCGCGGCTCCTGTCGGCTATGCGGAAGGAAGGAGGTGGGCAGGATGTTTACGTCCCGCTCATCTCCGCCCCTCCGCTTCTATTGGCCGCCTGCCGTGTGACGTCGCTATGACGCCGCACGGCCCGCCCCCTTAATAAGGAGGCGGGTCGCCGGTCAGAGCGACGTCTCAGGGCAAGGTGAGTGCATGTGAAGCTAGCGGAGCCTCGTTCTGAGCCTCCATAGACTTACATTGTAAAAGCTACTTCCATGTCACACAGAGCATAGTGTAACTCAGAGAGCCTGCAGAAGAATGACGCCACGGAGAAGAATGGTGCTAGGCATCAGAGAACGGTAAGTATATTAATAAACACACTACATTACATGCACATATAAATTTATGCACATTTAATTAAAAATATACGTCGGAATGCTTATTTAATCCCTTACAACCATGCGATTTTCCTTTTTTACATTTTTATTTTTCCATCCACATAGCCATATAAGGGCTTGTTTTTTACGTGATGAGTTATACTTTTGAATGACTTCATTCATTCTACTACATAGTATATTGCAGAAGGGGAAACAAATTCCAAGCGGGTTAAAATTGCAAAAAAAGTGCAATTCCTCAATGGTTTTTTTGGGATTTTTATTTACTATATTCACTAAATGGTAAAACTGACTTGACAGTATGATTCCCCAGGTTTGATTATGCAGACATAAAACATGCATAATTTTTCTTTTATTTAAGTGGTGAAAACTAAATTTCAGCATCAAATCTGCATCTTTTGGCAAAACAAACACCAGTCACTGAGTTCAGTGAGGTTACTTGAGGTCAGTTTACCATGGGAACTTCCAGCTGTGACCGTAAATAAACTGAGTGATGTCACTGCTCATCTCTGTGGCTCAGTCTCTGCCTGAAGCCACAGTGTGTGCACATGTTCTGTGCCCACGCGCTGTGACTTCAGTATGTAGCATGTGGATTATGTCATAACTGAGTGTTTGAGGTTAATAAAGGTGTGAAAGAGGGTATTTTTTTTGTATTGTATATCAAGTAAAGGATTTTTTTCAAGGTTTGTCATTATTTCTTTTCACTTTTAGATTAGTAATGGGAAAGGTCTCATAGATGCCTCCCCATTACTAATCTAGGGTTTAGTGGCAGCTGTGAGCTGTCATTAACCCCTTATTACTCCAATTGCCACTGCTCCAGGGCAATCGGGATGAGCCGGGTAAAGTGTCAGGATTGTGGTATGTAATGGATGCAACAACTCTGAGTGGCTGCAGGATGCTATTTTTACACTGGGGTGGCCCAATAACCATGAGCCTCCCCAGCCTGAGAATACTAGCCCCCAAGTGTCGGCTTTATCATGGCTGGGGATCAAATTTGGGGGGACTGCACACCGTTTTTAAAAATTATTTATTTAAATAATAAAAAAGAAAGCTGCATTGGGTCCCTCTTATTTTGATACACTGCCAAGATAAGCACATGGCTTGGGGCTGCAACCTGTAGCCATATGTTTTATCTGTGCTGAGTATCATAATATGGGGGAACCCTATGCCATTTTTTTAATTTATTTATTTTTACACCATTATGCAGACAGCTTGTGTGATTGCAAGCAGACATGCTGCTGCACAGGGTGGAGTCGCAGTCTGGCTGCAACCAATCACAGACACTGGGAATGCCAGTGGGAGGGGGAAGCAGTGCATATGCATAAAATTAATGAGCAGCCTTGGAAGTAGTGTTACTGCTGCGCAGGAGACTGGTAAATATAACACGCCTGCTCTAATTCCCTTATCCCTTCTATCACTATATTAAAGCGCCTGATTCAGGTTCCCATAGACATATATGGGGATCGACGTCTGGCCAAACCATTTTTTTTTTTTTTTTTTAAAAAAGTCCGGTTGGACCCTCCGAATCTGGATATATGCAGGTTCGCCCAACACTACTTGTGACAGAACTTTTGACTTTTGGACAGTCGGAAGTTAGTCACGAGATTTCCTCGCAGGACCTGAGCAGCGTTAGTAAAGGGTGAAGATGCCGGAAGGTGAGGATATGAGAGGGAGCAGGGGGCTTACATATAAAGCACCACTCGAGCACTGCAAAAACCCAACTGGAGTGGTGCTTTAATTCTAGCGTTTTGATTTTTATTTTCTCTTGTTACACTGTTTACCAATCAGATTAATTTATTTTAGATTTTGATAGATTAGACTTTTATAAACACAGCCATAACAAATATGTGTATTTGTTTTTAGTGGCTTTTTATTTAATGGGGCAAAAGGTGGGTGATTTGAACTGTTGTATTTTTTTCATGTTTTTCATAAGCACTTTTATGTGACAATATTCAATAGAGCTAATAAAGTGTTCAGAAGCAGAAGTTGATGTCATCAGATGGCTGTGTCAATAGATATTGCCAACTGATTACTGACCCAAGGACTGGACAAGATCGGAGTTTATTCCTATTCCAAAGAAGGGAGATGCTACCGACTTTGAAAACTATCAGTCTATTGCGCTCATACCTTATTCCAGCAAAATACTACTGAAGATCCTACAAAGATGGGTACAGCCTTACTTTGACAAAGTCCTGCCAGAGGAACATGCAGGATTCAGAATAGGCAGAGGAGCAAGAGATATAATTGCTAAGAATAGATGGATAATGGAAAGGCCAAAGAATAAAAAGAGATCTATTTTTACTTCAATGACTACAGCAAAGCCTTTGACTGTGTTGATTACCAGAAACTTTGGAATACAATGAATGATATGTGTGTGCCAAACCATTTGATCTGCCATATCAAGATCCTTTACATTGACCAAGAATCAACAGTCCGAATGGAACACTGTGACGCAGCATATTTCACAGTAGAGCAAGGCATCAGACAAGGCTGCATCCTATCATCATGTCTCTTCCATTTATATGCAGAAGCTATTTTCTGGAGGCCTGGACTTACCGAAAAAGAATATGGAATCAAAATTGCTGGACAAATCATCAACAATCTTAAATAGGCAAATGATACAATATTGATAGCAACAAGCATAGATGGAATGAAAGACTTATTATGGAGTGTCAAGATGAAAAGCTCAAACATAAGACTTTTAGGGGGGCTTTACACGTTGCGACATCAGTTCCAAAATATCGTCTGGGTCCCGCTCATCTCCACCGCTACGCTTCTATTGGCCGGCCCATTAGTGACGTCGCTGTGACGCCGAACGCACCCCCCCCTTGAAGGAGGGATAGTTCGGCAGTCACAGCGATGTTGCCGAGCAGGTATGTGCGTGTGGAGCTGCCGTAGCGATAATGTTCGCTACGGCAGCAATCACCACATATCGCATGTGCGATGGGGGCAGGTACTATCGCGCTTGGCATCACTAGCCGATGCTAGCGATGTCGCAACGTGTAAAGTACTCCTTACTCAATACAATGCAGACAAATACTGTATACTGTATATTGACTACTGCCAGGCTTGACAGGGACACATTTGACATGGAAGGCAGCAAACTGTAAGCCGTAAATGACTTCAACCTTCTTGGATCAATGATCACTCAAGATGCAGCGACGACACCAGAAGTCAATTGGAGACAAGCTTCAACAATGAAGCCACGAGACATGTTCTTCAAATCAAGGAACATTTTGCTGGCATACACAGTCTGGTCTTTTCTGCAATTACATATGGATGCACAACATAGGCAATAAAGGAATAAGACAGAAGAAGGATCAATGCCTTCAAAATTTGGTGCTGGAGAAGGATTTATCAATGCCATGGATGGCAAGAAGACCAAAAAAATCCATTTTGGTACAAATCAAGCCAGACATGTTGCTGGAAGCAAGGATCACCAGAAAATGGTCTGCCTACTTTGGACACATTATACAAAGAGAGCAGTCACTGGAAAAGGACATCATGGTCGGAAGAATAGAAGGAACAAGGCGAAGAGAAAGACCAGCAACCTGATGGCTTGATACAATCAAGATAATGGTGGAGAAGACCCTGTTGGACCTGTCTAGGCTTGCACATGATCAATCTTCCTATAGAGCGTTCATCCATCAAGTCGCCACGACACAAGATTGAGCTGATGGTCATTATATAATAAAATAAATAAAATAACCAGACTTTGCTCATGTATAATATATGCCAATTTACATAAAGATGGCTAATATGCTACTATAGTGGAAGCATGGAGATTATGAATTGCAGCGGATTTAGTAACTGAATGAAATATTTTCCTAAATTGAAGAAATGTAGTAGTGTTAATTTCATTCCTATTTGCATATTTGTCTGTGACTATGACAGTCATCTGATAAGAGACTAGTCTCCGTGGACACTTTGACTTCAAATAAATTGACAGATGCAGACAGGAGGATATCATTTGAAGGAGAAGGTGTCATTACAAAAGAAAGACTGCATTCATGTTACTAGGCGCGCTATTTCCGTTTCTATCAATCTGATGTTGATTTGTCAGTGAACCCTGTCTATAATGAGTCATGATATCTCATTAAATCTGCTGCATAATACCAATACTTAGAGTTTAATTCTTATGTTGAAGTTATAGACATGGGCATGTTCACAAATTAACCACCCTGGTGAGAAATGCCAGGTGTATCCTCTAGCTTCACGCTGTGCACAGATGTCCCAAATGTGCATTACCTTTTCATTGCATTTACGCGTCTTTTCCACTTTACTGAAATAGAGAAGGAAAGCAAGGGGCTCCAGTCTTAGATTACGCTGTGTATATTTAATCATGAAGCAGAAAAGCTGTGCTAATAATTGGTTTACTGTGCATTGTATACAGAAATATAAATGTGTTCTCTATGCACCTTAAATATTTGTGTTTCTCTCTGAAGAAACATAATTATGTTTCCTTGTTCTTAGGAGAAAAGCATACCATTTTACACAGTCAGTATGATGAATGGAAATGAGGAAGAGGTGAAAGCAGCACTAAATGACACAATGAATCACAATGGCTGGCTCATTATAGAAAATCTTCATCTGGCATCAAAAGCCATGCTGAAAAATCTCTCTAAGAGCCTGAAATATGCTGCAAAAATGCAAGGTAAGGTTGGTGACACATTTAGCCCATTTATTGTCTTGATGTATCAGATTTATTGACAGAGATAGTGATAGACTCCACATTTGTAACAGTTGGCCAGATCCAGAACAGTGTTTTAATCGATTACCTGTACAAAACTGATTGTTACTAAATTAACACTTACAGACGGGATTACACTATTGTGTATGTATCTACTGGAAATGGTCAGCATTGTGTGTCAGCCTTCCCCTATATAGCTTAGTGGAGGTTGTGTAGTTCAGTATTCCCTGCTGTAAAGGTGGGTTTACACACTGGAACATCACAAACGACATCGCTGTAACGTCACCGGTTTTGTGACATTATAGCGACCTCCCCAGCGACATTGCAGTGTGTGAAACACATCAGCGACCTGGCCCCTGCTGTGAAGTTGTGAGCGCTACAAATCGTTCAGGACCATTCTTTGGTCCTTTGTTTCCCGCTCTGCAGCAAAGTCTCAGTGTGTAAAGGGGACTTTACAGCGACTTTGTTAGCGACTTTCCTTTCAAAAAGCTGCTTTACAACGTTCCCAATGACTAGCTAGGTCGTTCTGCAGGTCCAGATCGCTGTTGCGTCGTTGGCCAGGTTTGCCTGTTTGACAGCTCACCAGAGACTTTGTAGCGATCCCGGCCAGGTTGGGATCGCTGGTGGGATCGCTAGAAAGTTTCAGTGTGTAAAGGGGCCTTAATGCAGCCTAACAGATTTAAAGTGAACCTGTCCGTGAGAAAGTGCTATTAACCTTGAGGTAATCTGCAGGTTAATAGTGTTTGTAACCTGTTCGGTACTTGGAGTTTGAAAATTGATCCTGGGAGGAAAATAACTTCAGTCCTCCCGGCAACATTTTTGTTTTAGTCTCTTGGGTGGCGCCGGTGTGGAATCAGTCACCGCTGTATGTATGGCGAGCATTGGCTGTAACCACTCCCCGTGAAGTTACTGACAGTTGTCTCTAATGCTCAGCGATTGTCAATTAGTGCAGGGGGTGTTGTTACAGCCGCTACTCTCCATACACAGAGCGATGACTGAACTACCCTGTGACCGAAAGTCCGAACACTGTCAGGAGGATTAAACTTCCTTTCCTCCTGACAGCGGGGTTCAAACTGCAGGCTCCGGACAGGTTCCAAACCCTATTAACTTGTGGATTAACCCCATATCTGCAGGCTAATCTACAATTCTGTAAACTATGAGAAGTGCTTCCCACCCATCTTTGTTTACTTGGCTGCAGCAATGATGACCCATTGCCGCACCTGATCGCTGCAGCCAATCTCAGTGATGTCACTGTTGACGGAAATAGTCATATGAGCTGATGGGATTTCATCACTGCAGCGAAGTAAACAAGATTGCCAGGAAACAATAAAGTGGTAGAGCTGGAGCAACAGGGTTAATTGTTTCTTTTCAAGTTTTGTTGCTTTTTTTCCTTTAGCTAATTTTGTCTTTATCAGGTAAAACCTTTTTAAATTCCTCTACATTACAATACTTTTTCCACATTACCTGCTGTAAGGGCTTATTCACACGTCAGTATGGTCAGTATTTTACATCCGTGTTTGTATGCCTTACAGAGAAAAGCTATAATCGAAAGACTGACACCTGTTTTGTGTTTTTGAGTCAGTCCTGGTTTTGGCATACAAATACTGATAAAATCTGATCAAAAATTCCGATGTGTCATTAATGTTTCATTCATGTACCAGAATGCAAGGTCTCTACAGACAATAGTCACAGAATGTAGTAAGATCTGAGCTCAGAAGCCTGCAGGATTCTAATTGTAGCTAGAAAGGGAAACCACAAGCTTATTCTGAAGGATCCTACTGATCAAGGCTATGTGCGCACTAGAAAGTGCCTTTTTCTTAAGAAAAATCCAGACCCTCTTAAAGAATCCCGCACCCTCGGTAAAAAAACGCACCCATGTTTTTGCCGTGGTTTTGCATAGGTTGGTCCCCGCGGATTTTTATCATTATCTATGGCAAAAACCACAGGTACCTGTGGAAAAGAAGTGACATGCTCATTAATTCCGCAGCGGAAAATCCACGAGTAAATCCGCGGGTATAAAAAACGCAGTGTGCGCACAGCATTTTTTAAAACCTATAGGATTTTATGGGGAATTACTGCAGCAATGTTAGACACATTTTCTGCAGAAAATCCGCGGCAAAATCCACGGTAAATCTGCAGCGTGCGCACAGGGCCTAAGGGTATGGTTCTACTTGCGCATAGTTTCTGATGCGAGAGCATTAGAAGCAATATGCTAATGACCCTCTGGTGCGAGCATCAGCTGAGGGTCATGCAACTGTGATGTGATCTTGTGATTGGATCACAGCTGCGGAGAAGAGGAAGGGAGCACTTTCTCTCCATCTCCTCCCCGGCCTGTCTCAGCATATATCGCACTGCAGTCGTATGACATACGAGTGCAATGCGATGTTTAACATGCTCCCATAGACTTGTATGGGGGTGCGTGAGCTGGGAATTGCTACCAAATGCAGCTGGCTGTGATTCATGTCTCATGCCGATGTGGCATGAGAAATCAATCGCAGATGGACACTGCCCATAGTTTTGCACTAGAGTGAGAGCAATCCGATGTTTTATCAGATTGCACTCGTCCATGCAAAACGCAAGTGGAACCTTCTCTAATAATGAGTTTTTCATCAAGTTTCCATTGTATTTGACAGCCCTATGTTAGCTGAGCGAATTAGAATATTTGCAGTTACCCAATGTTATATTGAAGAACTCTAGATGTAAAATTTAAAATTGTATATAAGCCAGGTCGAGGTCCCCAACCGATTTTTGATGCCCTATTTGATCTATTTTCAGCTATGACAGGTGGTGCTAAACTACACTGGGTATTGTACAGGAAAATATTTACTGAACAGATGACAAAGTTATAGTCACACTATAGTAGTACCATTACTTGGGCAACACATTCATATTAGATTATTTATATCTGTTAAAGGGGTTTTCAGGTTTAAAGCCCCACTCCACCCTTTTTATTTCAGCGCTGGAGTGGCGCTTTGAATCTAAGCCCCCCTGCCGCACCCTGTCATATACTCACCTTCCAGTGGCTTCACCTTTTATCGACACTGGTCTGGTCCAGCAGCGCCATCTGATGACTGTAACGTCTGACTAGCCAGAAGTTACGTCACGAGCCCACAGGGGCGTACTAACTTGCTAAGGGGCCGCCTAGCCAGGGGAAATCACATCCTTGCGACCAGTCCTTGGCTTCATTAGCATACAATAAAAGATCTTTGGAAATACTTTTTCTAAAGATCTCTTTATGTATGCTACTAGATACAGGGACAGTTAGGCAGGGATTAGCACTATATACCCAGGACTGCTCGTAGTTCTGGGTGCATATTGGACCTGACAGGTTCACTTTAAACAAGTTGTGGAGGCACAGTCTCAGGGAGATCTATGTCCGGCCCATAGATTTCAACAACTTATTTACATTTTAGGAAATGTGGATTTCTCTGGAATAAGACATTATATTGCAAATACTAAGGTATCATTTTATTCAACTTTCTATAACCTACATGCACATATAGATGACAGCTGATGATCCATATACAAGTGGCCTGAGAGCCACATGTTGCTCCCAAAGTATGGTTTGGGGAGCACTGATGTCTTCGGTTCTGCAGTCATACTTACGGTACTGATTTCTATGCATTTTTGCACAGTATCTCTTTTTAACATTGGGATATACAACATAGAGTTTGTTTCTTATTATAAATTTGATCTCTACAGGTTCACAGAAAGAGGAGAGACAGTTCTGTGTGTGGCTTACTTCTGAGCTGGGAACATCAATTCCACAGGACTTCCTAGCACATCTTAAAAAGGTACGCTAAACCGGATTTCACTTTGCACTTCTTTTTCTAGTGATGGGATTTAATATATTTTCGGTAAGGAAGAATTATCATAGTTTGGCACTTGAAAACCAATTCACAAAGGTAGTTTATCAATTGCTTACACCCAGGATGCTACCTCAATTAGTATACATAAAAACACTTTTATTTAAATATATTAAAATTACTGAAAATTGCACCTGTGAAAAGTGACACACACAAAAAATCCCAGGACCACGGGACAGCCACACTAGTTCCTCTCGGTGGAACAAATATGTTGATTACTCCAGATATCACATAAATAACACTGCCAGGGGAATAATCTCTAAATGACCCTTACATCCACTTTTCTCTACCTGCCAATGGAGATATGGCTTACGTCACACGCACCCTAAAGGTAAAGAGGTGCCCCCATTCCTCCACATTAATACTGCTAAGAGACCTATGACCTGAATATATCCCAGATAAGTGTTGTTTTTTATTTCCCTCCATTATTGAATGATATAACCCCATAGTTTCTACCCGGTAAGAAGGGAGATCAGGGATATCATAGAAGGGAAAGCCGCTGAGGAATGGGGGCACCTCTTTACCTTTAGGGTGCGTGTGATGTAAGCCATATCTCCATTGGCAGGTAGAGGAAAGGGGAAGTAAGGGTCATTTAGAGATTATCCCCCTGGCAGTGTTATTTATGTGATATCTGGAGTAATCAACATATTTGTTCCACCGAGAGGAACTAGTGTGGCTGTCCCGTGGTCCTGGGATTTTTTGTGTGTGTCACTTTTCACAGGTGCAATTTTCAGTAATTTTAATATATTTAAATAAAAGTGTTTTTATGTATACTAATTGAGGTAGCATCCTGGGTGTGAAGAATTATCATAGTCATTTTATAAAAGATGATTCCCTAATTTCCATGACTTAACTTTACATATAAGGCTCATGTAGTAAAATACTGCAGTGACATACATGCTGTACATAAATAGGCTGCTAAATTTATGTTTGAGTGAAAACGCATTGTAAAATGTCCTAATATGTTATATTGTGGGAATAGATCTGGATTCCCTTTAACAAGTTTGAGCCAAACCTTTGCTTTTTTAGCTTTTTTCTGCCTCTATCTACTTTGAGGCCTGCTGACACATAACAAGGTGAACTGCAAAATTTAGGGACAATCCTCATTGGGTACAACTTGTGGTGGGATGGCTTTTACACTTTATTTGACCAAAATAGTGCCTATCACGCTGCACTAAGATGTGTCCCAGAATAGTACAACAGAGTCACCACGAGGTGGCAGCTGAGTAACGTCACGCTGTACTAAGACATGACCCGGAGAAGTACAGCAAAGTCCCCACAAGGTGGCAGCAGAGTAGTCAGAGAGACAAGTCAACAACAGAAATTCAAAACAATGTATGAGGGGTGAACAAACTTAGAGTCAGAAGCAAGCAAAAGGGTCAGGAGCCGAACGGTAATAGAGAAAGCCAAAGGGAGAGACAGAGCCAAGTCAGAGACGGGAGCGTAAGTCAAGTACCAGGAAGTCCAAACTACAAATAAAAGGTATGACAAGCAGGACAGGGCCAGGAGAGGATAGACGGACACAGTTTAGATGGGAGAGGGTGCACGACAGGACAAATCGGGTACCTCAACAGAGCCAGCTACACACACTATGAGACATAGACTATCACTGGAGCTGAACTAGATGTGCAGTACCAAGATGTAGGGTCCCAGAAACCGGAATGAGGCAGGGAGAAATTAACCCCTGACATGACCGGGCTGGAGCTGGGAGATACCATAGTGGCAGATACTGGCCTGGATTATGACAGTGCCAACTAACTACGTACCATTACTAATTACAGTACTTATTTACTTACTGCTGGGTATTTGCTTATTTGGCTTTATCCTAGGTTATGGCATTTAGCAACTGTCATCACATATCTTAGTCATTTTAATATCTGTCTTCACTGAACACAGATTTTATTTTACCCATGAATTGAGAACTTTGAAAATGAATGATCAGTCCTAATAGAGAAAGAAGCAGAATTCTCTGATACAATATATTAGAAAGTTTCTTATTTTCACATGTGCTATTAATTTATGAAATGCAAATTAAATCAAGGGCAGTTCTTTACATAAAATGGTCAAAATTAATAAATACTATGAAAATTAATGCAGTACTGTGTATTATCATGAAACCTAATTGTTACTAATTAAATAATTAGTTGGATAATATTTGGATAAAATAACCTATATTTGGATTTCGCTGGTGAACCAAGCATAAACTGAGAAAAAAAATGACCATTAAAAGGCAATGTTGTCTAGTATAATAACCTCCAAAACTATATACAATACAATTTATGCCCAAAAGACTATGGAACCACATAGTTATTATCCCCAAATCTCGTTTATATTAATTGCCTTTCTGAACGCCATGCACATTAATGCGGGAGCTGTTGTAAAGGCAATGTATTATTTATGTAGCTATGCAATGTGTACAATTTGCTTTATTAAAATTTAGAATTAAAATAGAAACATGTCCACGCACCTTATCTCTAGAATCTCCGGAGACAGAATCATATTGCTGCAGGATTCAAGCAATCCACTTAATTGCAATTAATGCCTACTCAACCCAAAGCATTATTCTTAATGCTTCATTCAACGTGTAATTGGGGTCTAATACACACAGTATAATCTTTTAATAACAACAAAATAGAGCTTCACACATAAATACCACGCTCATGTGGCTCTGCAGGTTATTCATTCATTATTAATGCTTTGTGTTAATCTCTATATTTATTGGAGTTAATTAGACATGTGAATCACTAGTAGTGGGTGCACTTTAATTGCTGTTTATTGCATTTTAATGATGTCTGTCACAAGGAGCTTTCACATTTCAATTAGACTTTGTATTGCCCAAAGCACGTAATATGATTGAGACACACAATGGCAATATAAAGCACCCATGGGGCGTAGCTATAAGAGGCCATAGGTAAAAGTTAAAGAAGTTACCTCTAGTTTAACATTGATGGCTTATTCTTAGGATAGGTCATCAATGTTTGATCGGCTGGGGTCCATCACCTCCTTTCCAGCCAATCAGCTGCTCTCGGTGCCGCTGGCTGCAGCAGGAGGCCATAATTGCTCAGTTCCAGAGCTGCCCCATCTTCTGATGAGTGTCCACGGCCAGATATTGCACACCTGCTATTGATTTGAATGGGAGGTGGGTGTGCAGTACATGACCGCAACCATTATCAGTTGACGGGGCACCTCTAGAATTCAGCATTTCCGGTCGCCAACTACTGCCGCCGGCACAGAGATCAGCTGATTGGTAGGGGTGCAGGGTGTTGGACTCTGGCCAATCAAATATTGATGACCTATCCTGAGGATAGGACATCAAAGTTAAAGTAATGGACAACCTCTTTAAATCTTAGTCCTGTTGCCTGAGGAGTCCCAATGGGCACATAAATAGACAGTAGCATTACATTGTAAAGGGTACACGGTAGATGGGAACCTGTTACAGATTTAGCTTTTCAAATTTGTGAACATCCATGTATATTATAAGCCGCTATACTATAATCCATAATGGTGAATGTAAAGTGTCAGTCCCATGTTATGATTTTATGATACATCACCCCACCTTTGGGCCCTTTTTTTTTAACTCAAATGCATGCATTTGGGGTAAAAAATAAATGTTGCTATTGGGTTTCATTATAAGGGCTCATGCGCACACTGCGTCCTGACTAGTGCAGAAATAAATGCACCCTCTGGCAGACTTGACGCTGCGTTTTGACAAAAAGAATGCATCCAAAATGTATGTATTTTGGATGCATTTTGCATGCATTTTACACGCTTTTTGGATGCATTTTTGTCAGTGCGGCTATTTAGTTCTGCTACATGTCCACTGACAGCAGACACAGACAGAGCCGGGCGATGAGAATGAACTCGGATGAACTTCACCCGACTTCATTGTCATCCCACGGCTCTGTCTCTGTGTGCTGTCATGAACTCAGATGAACCTCCGAGGTCAGTGCCAGGACACAGGAGTCCGCAGCAGTGACGTCAGAGCTTCACCCAATTTCACTGACATCATGCGTCTCTCTCTCACTCTGTGTTGCAGCCTGATTTGTGGTCACATGTGAAGGACTCAGCTGTGACCGCAAATCCCCTGAGTGACTGAAGTGAGCAGCGCAATCAGCAATGCTGTCACTCAGGTGACCCGCAGCCACAGCTGGAGTCCTCCACCTGAAAGCGGTGGTCGCGAGTAACCTGAATGACATCATCGCTGATCGTGCGGCTCACTTAAGTTGTTGCGCGGAGCTAACAGAGAGCGGTCGTGGTCTGTGGCCACTCGCTGTCAGCTTCATGTAGCAGAGCTGAAAGCGTCTTGGGACCTCATGTGGATTACGTTGGACCTGGAGGGGTATTTGGGGATTAATAAAGTGATGAAAGAGGGTGTTTT
Source organism: Anomaloglossus baeobatrachus (assembly GCF_048569485.1). NCBI lineage: Eukaryota > Metazoa > Chordata > Amphibia > Anura > Aromobatidae > Anomaloglossus > Anomaloglossus baeobatrachus. Next base: position 470,001,123 of record NC_134354.1, on the reverse strand, counting down.
TTTGTCTTTCTTTCCAAATAAAGGAATTTTTGGATGTGTGTGTTTATTTTCTTTCACTTACAGGTTAATCATGGAAGGTATCTCGGCGAGACGCCTGCTATGATTAAACTAGGACTTAGTGGCAGCTATGGGCTGCTGCCATTAACGCCTTATTACTCCGATTGCCACCGCACCAGGGCAATTCGGGATGAGCCAGGTAGAGTCCTGGGTACTGTCACATCTAATGGATGGGTCAATTCCGGGCGGCTGCTGGCTGATATTGTTAGCCTGGGGGGCTCCCCATAACATGGAGCTCCCCATCCTGAGAATACCAGCCTTCAGCTGTGTGGCTTTACCCTGGCTGGTATCAAAATTGGGGGGCACCGCACGTTGTTTTTTTTTTAATTAATTATTTATTTATTTTTTAATTGCACAATATAGACACGTCCACCGGCGGCTGTGATTAGTTGCAATGAGACAGCTGTCACTCAGCGTGCAGGCGTGTCTGACTGCAACCAATCATAGGCGCCGGTGGGCAGGGGAAGCAGGGAATACGAGAGGGAATAATGAGCAGCCGGTATTTTGAAAAAAGAAGAAACCGCCACAGTGTGAACGACGTGCAGCGCCGTGTCGGTGATCGTGGTTCGGTGAGTATGAAATAGAGAGGGAGAGACCAACCGACAGAGAGAGACCGACCGACAGACAGAGAGCGACCGACCGACCAACCGACAGACCGACAGAGAGAGAGAGAGACCGAAAGACGTTTGTTATGTCAAAAAAAATGCGTATCGAAACAAAAATGCAGTGCAAACGCACTGCTTAGCATTTTGGTGGCGTTTTTCTACAACTCATTGATTTCAATGGGTGTAGAACGCTGCCAAAACGGACAAAAGAATGGACATGCTGCTTTTTTAAAGGCAGAGATTTTGACAAATGTTTGACAATCAAAACGCTGCGTTTAAAAAAGCATTGTGCGCACGGATTTTACATGATTCCCATAGACTTTGCTGGGGAAGCAGAACGCATGAATTTTGACAATGTGACACTGCAGCTTAAAATACTGCAGAAACGGGAAAAAAAAAACTGCAACGTGTGCATGAGCCCTTAATGTGTCTCCATTTTATTTCTATTGCCTTCATGCTGCAATGTCTATTGCTGGCTGCAGAATTAGTTTACAGGTCAGTTGTCAGGTTGTTGCTTCGGGATGCTTTTCCTTACCCTATGGGACCCTAGGTCAGTCATGGCGAACCTTTCAGAGGCCGAGTGCCCAAACTGTAACTCTAAACCCAATTTTTTTCTCGAGTGCCAACACAGCAATTTAACCAATTCTATTACATAAATAATTTATTTTAACCTTACCTTTGCAGTCTTCTCTTCTGCAGGAGGCATCACGCTCATGTGTGATTACCACACATTGACACTGAGCCACTCCCACTGCCCTTTCCATACACAGCAGTTGGATTAATCTTTATGGAAAAAAATGCAGAATATTAGACAGACATATTTTAGTATGGAATACAATCAGATGTCACCCTGTAATCCACATCTACATTTCAAAGTCTGAACATCTCGAAATCCCATAAAGACATATGAGTTGCTACCCTCCCCATTCATTATGTAGTTCTGTCCACCTTCCTGGCCACTTCCTGGTAAACATGTCCCCCATCCTGATATACTTTATATTTCCTACATTCTGGTATATTTGTTCCCATCATGGCCCCATCCTGGTAAATGTTACCCCATCTTGGTCAATGTACCCCATCTTGGTAAATGTTCCCTCATCGTGGCATGTACCTCATCCTGGTAAATGTACCCCATCCTGGCATTTCTCCCCATCCTCGCATGTACCTCATCCTGGCATGTTCCCAGATCCTGGTAAATGTACCTCATCCTGGCATGTTACCCCATCCTGGCATGTTTCCTCATCCTGGTAAAAGTACCACATCTTGGCATGTTCCCTCATCCTGGTAAATGTACCTCATTCTGACATGTTCCCCCATCCTAGTAAGTGTACCCCTTCCTAGTAAATGTACCCCATTTTGGCATATTCCCCCATCTTGGCATGTACCTCATCCTGGTAAATGTACCCCATATTGGCATGTACCTCATCCAGGTAAATGTACCTCATCCTGGCATGTTCCCCCATCCTGGCAGGTACCTCATCCTGGTAAATGTACACCATCCTGGCATGTACCTCACCTTGTAAGTGTACCTCATCCTGGCATGTTCCCCCATCCTGACATGTACCTCATCCTGGTAAATGTACCCCCATCATGGTAAATGTACCCCCATCCTGTCATGTTCCTCCATCCTGATATCTTCCCCATCCTGATATCTTACTACATCCTGGCATGTACCTCATTCTGGCATGTACCTCATCCTGGCAGTTTCCCCAGCTTGGCATGTGCCTCCTCCTGGCAGTTTCCCCATCCTGGCATGTACCTCATCCTGGCAATTTCCCCATCCTGGCATGTACCTCATCCTGGCAGTTTCCCCATCCTGACATGCACCTCATCCTGGCATGCACCCCATCCTGGCACGTACCTCATCCTGGCATGCACCACATCCTGTCAGTTTTCCCATTCTGGCATGTTTTACCCATGCTGGCATTTTTTCCCCCTGGCATTTTTTTCCCCATGCTGGCACTTTCCCCCCCTAACATGTTTTCCCCATGCTGGCACTTTCCCCCCTGGCATGTTTTCCACATGCTGGCACTTTTCCCCCCCTAGTATGTTTTCCCCATGTGGGCATTGTCTCCCCTCTGGTATGTTTTCCCCATGTGGGCACTGTCTCTCCCCGGCATGTCTTCCCCATGGGGGGACTGTCTCCCCCCTAGCATGTTTTCCCCATGCTGGCACTTCCCCCCCTGGCATGTTTTCCCTATGCTGGCACTGTCTCCCCCCTGGCAGGTTTTCCCCATGCTGGCACTGTCTCCCCCCTAGCATGTTTTCCCCATGCTTGCACTTCCCCCCATGCTAGCACTTCCCCCCTGGTATGTTTTCCCCATGCTGGCACTGTCTCCCCCCTGGTATGTTTTCCCCATGTTGGCATTGTCTGCCACCTGGCATGTTTCCCCCATGCTGGCACTTCCCCCCTGGCATGTTTTCCCCAAGCGGGCACTGTCTCCCCCCCGGCATGTTTTCCCCCATGCTGGCACTGTCTCTCGCTCCCTCCCCCCCGATACAGCCGCACACAGGTTCACAAAAAAAAAAAAAAAAACAAAACATACTGTACTCACCTTGCAGCACCCGGCTCCACTGCTGCACGCCGCTTGGTCCTCAGTTCCTGCGCAGCCACAAGACGTCACACCGGCGCCGCTTACAGACGCTCCCGATGTCTCCTAGGCCACAGACCTGTGGCCTAGGAGAGGGGGAGTGTCAGAGCAAGGAGAAATGTCTCCTCCGCTCCAGCGCAGCTTTGAACTGCCAGCACGATCGCGTCAGCGGTACAAAGCTGCTGCATGAGGCGACAGCGCGTGTGCCAGCAAAAAGGGCTCTGCGTGCCTCGGCCGGCACGCGTTCCATAGGATCGCCATCACTGCCATAGGTGATCCTTCACATCTGGATTACTCCTAATGGTGGAGACATCTGTGTCTAGTGCATTTCTATACTTCTGAGAAATACTACTCTAATACCCGCCTCACTCCAGGACAGGACAGGGCAGTAGTGAAATAATAAACAGATAGAGACAAACAAGGGAAAACCAAAACTCTGACACACTGTACACACACAGGAATAGACAAAGAGAAAAAAAAACAAGAGCAGGAGGGTATCAACAAAAAGACAAAAGTAAACTCCACAACCACACACAGTGACAAGTATCTCAACAGATAGCCTAAGGGGTACTTTGCACACTACGACATCGCAAGCCGATGGTAGCGATGCCGAGCGCGATAGTCCCCGCCCCCATCGCAGCTGCGATATCTTGAGATAGCTGCTGTAGCGAATATTATCGCTACGACAGCTTCACACGCACTTACCTGCCCTGCGACGTCGCTCTTGCCGGCGAACCGCCTCCTTCCTAAGGGGGCAGGTCGTGCGGCGTCACAGCGACGTCACACGGCAGGCGGCCAATAGAAGCAGGGGGGCGGAGATGAGCAGGACGTAAACATTCCGCCCACCTTCTTCCTTCCTCATTGTAGCCGGGACGCAGGTAAGGTGATGTTCCTCGCTCCTGCGGCTTCACACACGGCGATGTGCGCTGCCGCAGAAAAGAGGAACAACATCGTAACATCGGTCCTTCCGAAATTATGGAATAGACCGACGCTACACCGATCATACGATTTCGACGCTTTTGCGTTCGTTAATCGTAGTAAAAAGGATTTACATACTCTGATGTCGACAGCGACGCCGGATGTGCGTCACTTTCGATTTGACCCTACCAACATCGCACCTGCGATGTCGTAGTGTGCAAAGTACCCCTAAATCACCACACCTCCCCAGACCAACTAAGATAAACTATAGCTGGCACAAATGGAAGTATCCAGCCAACATATGTAGGAGGAGAGCAGATGTGATTGGTTCGCTCAAAACATATGATCAAAGATGACTTACAAGCAGAGCTTGCTAGTCTGCCTATAAACTACCAAACTGTTGGTCGATGCCAAAGTCTGCTTGCGCTGATTACAGACCTTAAAGAAGTTATCAGGCGGAGTGTCAGAATTAATAGTCTAAACAGATCTCGATGCCGCCATGACAGTCGGCAAAGTTTGTGAAAATCTCTGTGTAACATCAGTAAGCTCATTCAAATTGAATTATCGGAGAGTTTGAAACTTATATACAGTATGTCTTTTTCTGAGCTCCACTCAATTGATTTATGACCACAGACCTCATCAAAGTTGAATGTGCAGGGGCATGAGGAGTTCATAAAAGCCAAATGGTGCAATATTTTTAATGAAACTCAACAGCAGAAATGATTTTCAGCCCATAATAAATTCATTAAAGTAAAAAAAAAAATACATTTCCCCAATGGTGGACAATCTCGTTAAGCCCTTCAAACCAGGATATTTCCACTTTTTCATATTTCCCTCACCTTATTCTAAGAGCTATACATTTTTTTATTTTCTGTTCACATAACCATATGAGAGCGTATTTTTTGCGGGACAAGTTTTACTTTTGAATGACACCGTTCATTTTATTATGTGATACACTGAAAAGTGGGGAAAAAATCCACGTGTATTGAAATTGCAAATAAGTGCAATTTCACAATTTTTTTCAATTTACCATGGTCACTATATGGTAAAAGTGACCTGGCAATATGATTCCCCTGTCAGTGCAATTCCGCAGATCCCAAATATGTATGATTTTTACCGTATTTAGGTAGTAGATAAAAATGTAAAAGTTTGTAAAAAAAATGTTTTGCTTCTGTTGCCATTTTCTGAGACCTGTAACCTTTTCAATTTTTGGGATATGGCGCTGTGTGAGGGCTTGTTATTTGCATCCTGACCTGATGTTTTTATGGATACCATTTTGAGGTAGATATGATTTTGATCGCCCCTTATTACATTTTATTACAATGTTGCCAAGGCCAACAAAACAAAACTGGTGCTTTGATTTTTTTCCCCCATTACACAGTTTACCATCTTATTCATTTTATTTATATTTTGAGAGAACAGACTTTTATGAATAAAAACAAAAAAACAAAACTACATAAAAACAAAAAAGTGAGCCGGAGTATGAGATGGTATACATGGAACTTGTGAGACCATGTTCACACTGGCCATGAGACAAAGAGAAACCAAGGAAAAAATTGTGAAACCATACCCTGCTGTAACTAAATAAAAGCATAGTGCATATAAACATAGGGTACTTAGTAAACACTGTTTTTGATCAAAAAAAGGCATAAAGCTATCCCACCAACGCCAAGGTGTACCCAGTTGGGATAGTACCTACACTCTCTAATATTAAAACCTTACCATGGGTCTAAAATAGGCCTCAATATGGCTAAGGGCTGAGAGCGACCGGGTCCCAACAGGACACACACAGTCAGGGGGATTCACAGAATGAAATGTCCAGCTCGCTGAGAAGGGGGCCACTCCCTGTTTGTACTGAATACAAAAAAACTACATAAAAACAAAAAAGTGAGCCGGAGTATGAGATGGTATACATGGAACTTGTGAGACCATGTTCACACTGGCCATGAGACAAAGAGAAACCAAGGAAAAAATTGTGAAACCATACCCTGCTGTAACTAAATAAAAGCATAGTGCATATAAACATAGGGTACTTAGTAAACACTGTTTTTGATCAAAAAAAGCATAAAGCTATCCCACCAACGCCAAGGTGTACCCAGTTGGGATAGTACCTACACTCTCTAATATTAAAACCTTACCATAGGTCTAAAATAGGCCTCAATGTGGCTAAGGGCTGAGAGCGACCGGGTCCCAACAGGACACACACAGTCAGGGGGATTCACAGAATGAAATGTCCAGCTCGCTGAGAAGGGGGCCACTCCCTGTTTGTACTGAATACAAAAAAACTACATAAAAACAAAAAAGTGAGCCGGAGTATGAGATGGTATACATGGAACTTGTGAGACCATGTTCACACTGGCCATGAGACAAAGAGAAACCAAGGAAAAAATTGTGAAACCATACCCTGCTGTAACTAAATAAAAGCATAGTGCATATAAACATAGGGTACTTAGTAAACACTGTTTTTGATCAAAAAAAGCATAAAGCTATCCCACCAACGCCAAGGTGTACCCAGTTGGGATAGTACCTACACTCTCTAATATTAAAACCTTACCATGGGTCTAAAATAGGCCTCAATGTGGCTAAGGGCTGAGAGCGACCGGGTCCCAACAGGACACACACAGTCAGGGGGATTCACAGAATGAAATGTCCAGCTCGCTGAGAAGGGGGCCACTCCCTGTTTGTACTGAATACAAAAAAACTACATAAAAACAAAAAAGTGAGCCGGAGTATGAGATGGTATACATGGAACTTGTGAGACCATGTTCACACTGGCCATGAGACAAAGAGAAACCAAGGAAAAAATTGTGAAACCATACCCTGCTGTAACTAAATAAAAGCATAGTGCATATAAACATAGGGTACTTAGTAAACACTGTTTTTGATCAAAAAAAGCATAAAGCTATCCCACCAACGCCAAGGTGTACCCAGTTGGGATAGTACCTACACTCTCTAATATTAAAACCTTACCATGGGTCTAAAATAGGCCTCAATGTGGCTAAGGGCTGAGAGCGACCGGGTCCCAACAGGACACACACAGTCAGGGGGATTCACAGAATGAAATGTCCAGCTCGCTGAGAAGGGGGCCACTCCCTGTTTGTACTGAATACAAAAAAACTACATAAAAACAAAAAAGTGAGCCGGAGTATGAGATGGTATACATGGAACTTGTGAGACCATGTTCACACTGGCCATGAGACAAAGAGAAACCAAGGAAAAAATTGTGAAACCATACCCTGCTGTAACTAAATAAAAGCATAGTGCATATAAACATAGGGTACTTAGTAAACACTGTTTTTGATCAAAAAAAGCATAAAGCTATCCCACCAACGCCAAGGTGTACCCAGTTGGGATAGTACCTACACTCTCTAATATTAAAACCTTACCATGGGTCTAAAATAGGCCTCAATGTGGCTAAGGGCTGAGAGCGACCGGGTCCCAACAGGACACACACAGTCAGGGGGATTCACAGAATGAAATGTCCAGCTCGCTGAGAAGGGGGCCACTCCCTGTTTGTACTGAATACAAAAAAACTACATAAAAACAAAAAAGTGAGCCGGAGTATGAGATGGTATACATGGAACTTGTGAGACCATGTTCACACTGGCCATGAGACAAAGAGAAACCAAGGAAAAAATTGTGAAACCATACCCTGCTGTAACTAAATAAAAGCATAGTGCATATAAACATAGGGTACTTAGTAAACACTGTTTTTGATCAAAAAAAGCATAAAGCTATCCCACTAATGCCAAGGTGTACCCAGTTGGGATAGTACCTACACTCTCTAATATTAAAACCTTACCATGGGTCTAAAATAGGCCTCAATGTGGCTAAGGGCTGAGAGCGACCGGGTCCCAACAGGACACACACAGTCAGGGGGATTCACAGAATGAAATGTCCAGCTCGCTGAGAAGGGGGCCACTCCCTGTTTGTACTGAATACAAAAAAACTACATAAAAACAAAAAAGTGAGCCGGAGTATGAGATGGTATACATGGAACTTGTGAGACCATGTTCACACTGGCCATGAGACAAAGAGAAACCAAGGAAAAAATTGTGAAACCATACCCTGCTGTAACTAAATAAAAGCATAGTGCATATAAACATAGGGTACTTAGTAAACACTGTTTTTGATCAAAAAAAGCATAAAGCTATCCCACCAACGCCAAGGTGTACCCAGTTGGGATAGTACCTACACTCTCTAATATTAAAACCTTACCATGGGTCTAAAATAGGTCTCAATGTGGCTAAGGGCTGAGAGCGACCGGGTCCCAACAGGACACACACAGTCAGGGGGATTCACAGAATGAAATGTCCAGCTCGCTGAGAAGGGGGCCACTCCCTGTTTGTACTGAATACAAAAAAACTACATAAAAACAAAAAAGTGAGCCGGAGTATGAGATGGTATACATGGAACTTGTGAGACCATGTTCACACTGGCCATGAGACAAAGAGAAACCAAGGAAAAAATTGTGAAACCATACCCTGCTGTAACTAAATAAAAGCATAGTGCATATAAACATAGGGTACTTAGTAAACACTGTTTTTGATCAAAAAAAGCATAAAGCTATCCCACCAACGCCAAGGTGTACCCATTTGGGATAGTACCTACACTCTCTAATATTAAAACCTTACCATGGGTCTAAAATAGGCCTCAATGTGGCTAAGGGCTGAGAGCGACCGGGTCCCAACAGGACACACACAGTCAGGGGGATTCACAGAATGAAATGTCCAGCTCGCTGAGAAGGGGGCCACTCCCTGTTTGTACTGAATACAAAAAAACTACATAAAAACAAAAAAGTGAGCCGGAGTATGAGATGGTATACATGGAACTTGTGAGACCATGTTCACACTGGCCATGAGACAAAGAGAAACCAAGGAAAAAATTGTGAAACCATACCCTGCTGTAACTAAATAAAAGCATAGTGCATATAAACATAGGGTACTTAGTAAACACTGTTTTTGATCAAAAAAAGCATAAAGCTATCCCACCAACGCCAAGGTGTACCCAGTTGGGATAGTACCTACACTCTCTAATATTAAAACCTTACCATGGGTCTAAAATAGGCCTCAATGTGGCTAAGGGCTGAGAGCGACCGGGTCCCAACAGGACACACACAGTCAGGGGGATTCACAGAATGAAATGTCCAGCTCGCTGAGAAGGGGGCCACTCCCTGTATGTACTGAATACAAAAAAACTACATAAAAACAAAAAAGTGAGCCGGAGTATGAGATGGTATACATGGAACTTGTGAGACCATGTTCACACTGGCCATGAGACAAAGAGAAACCAAGGAAAAAATTGTGAAACCATACCCTGCTGTAACTAAATAAAAGCATAGTGCATATAAACATAGGGTACTTAGTAAACACTGTTTTTGATCAAAAAAAGCATAAAGCTATCCCACCAACGCCAAGGTGTACCCAGTTGGGATAGTACCTAAACTCTCTAATATTAAAACCTTACCATGGGTCTAAAATAGGCCTCAATGTGGCTAAGGGCTGAGAGCGACCGGGTCCCAACAGGACACACACAGTCAGGGGGATTCACAGAATGACTGTGTGTGTCCTGTTGGGACCCGGTCGCTCTCAGCCCTTAGCCACATTGAGGCCTATTTTAGACCCATGGTAAGGTTTTAATATTAGAGAGTGTAGGTACTATCCCAACTGGGTACACCTTGGCGTTGGTGGGATAGCTTTATGCTTTTTTTGATCAAAAACAGTGTTTACTAAGTACCCTATGTTTATATGCACTAGACTTTTATGAATGCAGTAATACCAAATAATCTTAATGGAGCAAAATATGGGTGATTTGAAATTTTATATTTTATTATTATCAAAAAGTTGGAAACAGTTTACTCTATTCAACTGAACCAGTGATCATCCGATCCCTTGTGCTATACCCAGCAGCGTATCAGCACTACTATATATAGTGGCAACCTATTGGTGCCCCGCAATCACGTCACAGGCAAGCATAGAATAGTGTGAACCCCATGCCTATGCATGTTAAATGCCACTGTCTGAACTTGACAGTGGTATTTAACACGATAAAAGCCACAGGCGGAGCTGCAATACACCTGCTATTGTTAGAGGTAGATGATGACTGAATAATTTATCTGCCGGGAAAGATGTATTTTTGGCGTGCAACCCACATCATGGTCAGGGACACAAAAGATGACGTAAATGTACATCATATGTCGTGAAGGGGTTAACATAAACATGGAGGAGCTCTGCCTTACGCGTCCTTGCACAGCCTTATGCTCAGAAACATTGTGAGCCATAGGACTTAACTAATGATACCACTACCAAATTCTGAATATCTGAGTGAGTCAGCAATTAGACTCCCAATAATTAGTAAGTAGCACTGTCTAGAAAAAAAAATATCATCATTTAATTTTGTATAAAATCTGTTTAATGTGACGTTTCAGTTTTTGTAGAAAATATATAATTGTATTGCAAATTACCATAATATGTGAAAGTGTTTATTCTGTCCACAAAGTCCTCCAAAAGCTTCTACTTTGTATTCACCATCCACCAGAGATTCCCCATAATCACTACCTGGTGCCGGGTTAGTTGACATTCATCACTCCTAGTTGTGGCATTTCTCGACTGAGAACTAAATTTCACCAAGTTTCTATGCAATGTAAGCTTCTCAGCATGTTAATCAGCGCTCTGATGGCTTGATACACCTCCCACCACCCATTGGTGCAATGTCAGTCTCTGGCTTCTCATCTACTATAGCCACATTCATTTTGTTGACTGCAACTATCAGTCAATAGTTAAAATTCAATGAGTAATAATACAAAAGTCTCAGCATAGCTACAGTCTTAGGCCTGTTTCACACGTCAGTGAAAAACACAGACGTTTTTTACTGACGTGTAAAAAACGCATATGTCCCTCCATGTTCCGTGATTCACGGCTCACGTGGGTTGTCCATGTGCAATCCGTGATACGTGATCCATTATCCGTGATTGCACATGGAGGTAAAATCACCTGCTGAACTCTCCGGCTTTGCTATGTTTCTGCCCTCGCTGCAGCTACTTCCGGGTCGGCTGTGGCTGCATACATGAATATGTATGAGAATAAGCAGCCGGCTCCGAAGCAGCAGCCAGCAGAGGCTGGAGAGAAGCAGCGATGGAGAAGGTGAGTTTAAAATGTATTTTATTTTCAATCTCCGTGATTTTCTGGTACGTGTTTCATGGATCACACTATATTGTGGTCCATGGGACATCAGTGATGCCAGAAAAAAACGGACATTTCTCCATGCGACAATCACGGACACGCGTGTACGCTGCACGGAGACACGGTCAGTGAAAAATCACTTATGTGTGCACAGACCAATTGATTATAATGGGTCTGCGTATGTCCGTGATTCTGATACGTATAAAAACTAGCACATATGTACCAGAATCACTGACGTCTGAAACAGGCCTCATGGTGAACTTGATTTTTTCTAGTGGGACCAAATTTTAAATTCTTGATATGACCAATGTGTGACATTGAAAATTATCAACTGATATCATCTGAAAGTAAAACCATGCATATATAATTCATTATGAAGATAGAAGGTAAAGTGAAATCCAGCCTTCGCAAGAGGAGGAGATGAAAAACAGCTTTTATTAGAGCGTGATAACATCCATAAAATGCCGCTTACGCTTTTCAAGCAGATCACTGCTTTTATTCATAGCCAATTAATTACTATGTAAAAGAGTATTGTCACGGCCAGGTGTGCGGGCAGGCCCAGGAGGTGGATCCACTGGACCGAACTCCTAGATGGTAGGAAAGAGTCCGGCAGCTGGAACACTAGAAACAGCAGAACAGTCCTTGCACACGGGAATAGCGGAGAAGTCCCTGGGACCACGGAGTTACGGGTGGTAGTCCGGGTGACGCAGCTCAGGTTCGGAAGCCGAGATGATGTCAGGCGGGGTCCGGAACCTTGGGAGCAAGATGACTGGTCACCGCAGGGATCCGAGATGGTGCGGACTGTCAGGATGGCAGAAGGACAGCGTTCGGGGTTCAGGATACGGCAGACTGGATGGCGAAGCAAGCACGGCTCTACAAAGAGAGATAGGTGAGTACACGCACTGAAACACCAGGAGACCTGACTCCTAGCTTAGGGAACACGAAGATCAGGCCCCGCCCCCTTGGACAATACACCCCTTTATACCCTGTACCTGATTAGCCTCATTACCTGTTAATGGACGCTGGCCCTTTAAGAAAGGGTCAGTGACCGCGCGCGCGCCCTAATGCGCATGCGCGCAGCCCGGGTGCCAGAAGCCAGGGAAGGAGGCTGAGAAGAGGACGCAGGGGAGCCGGCCAGGGCCTGGGAAGCCGTCGGGCGCCGCGATCGGGGACCAGGGGGCCTGGGAAGGACGGGGACCGGAGGCTGGAGAGCGGGGAGCGTGGCAGGTGAGCCGGGGAGCGGGGCTGAGGACCCGGGGAGCGGAGCAGAGGACCCGGGGAGGGAAGCCAAGGACCCGGGGAGCGTGACAGTACCCCCCCCCCCCACGCCCCCTGTGAGGTAAATCCGGAGATATGACGATAAATCATGACATTCAAGTCATGTCAGGAAGCCCTCTCCTGGTGTCACTACCCCCTTCCCTTCACACAACTGGTTTAGCAACAAATCCATGGCCATGTCCTGTGATATGGAAATTAGGTGGCTTTAGGACAAAGGACACAGGATGACTCCCTGCCGTCACCCTGTAACAAGAGTTGTATCTCATTAGCAAGGCTATGGAACTAGCAGACAGAACGACTCCAGTAAAAAATGGTTCATATCTCGCAAGCCATATTTCCGATAAATATGGCAACCATAAAAATGGTGTCTCCGCATGTGGACGATGCCGGCACCCCCTTTTTATGGGAGCAGGACATTGGGAAATGCCCCAGGCGTGATATCAGCCAATGGGGAACTGGCAGACAGGTCATGAGTCCCCTCGTTCTGTAGCTAAATTCATAACTGTCACAATGAGAGCATTGGCGTCTGCCTACGACGCTCCCAGGCAAAGTTATAGCCAAAATCCCCTTTGCTGGATAATTCTGATCCATGCAGGGGGAGTGGCAGTGCTTCCCTGTGAGGTCACTAAGGTAGGAGGGGACCTGGATCTGCCCAGGTTGATAACCCTACTTCGGCCATTTTCCAGTGTTCTTCTGCTCGGGGGCCTGGTTGGGAAAGACCTGTGAGGAAGAATCCTAGAAACCTGGTCTACAGCGCCCCCCTGTGGCCAGACACACAAGGTAACTGATGTAATTGTATACCTGTTTGTAACCCATGCTTTATCTGTAACTGTACTCTGACATATGTATATTCTGTAGATTCCCTATTGTATATATTGTAGTTTCTAGTGTGCTTTAGGCGATTAAATTATATAATTAATCTTGGGCTGTTCTGTTATCTCGATCTTGAATCCCACGTCTGTGTGTTCGGCTAATAGTTACCGTAAATCGGTTGGTGGCAGCGAGTTGTGCCAAGGATTATTGTGGGGAGGCCAGTGAGATTCGGGAAGATATTATATATTCCGCCCGCGGAGGTCGGGGGAATATATACCTTACTCTCACCGGGGACCCTTCAATAATCGGCATAAGTAGTATAGCGGCCTCCTTGCTTATTGTCGGGCAATTCCATAATTGGCCTGACTATAAGAGGGGCGCTAGAGAGCGCGTCACGTGCTCTGTCTGTCGGTCGGGAGGTATAAAGGAGGGTTGACCCCTGCTTGTTACCCCCCGATTGTGACGTACTGGTAGCCAGCGCGGGGGATTTCTGAGTGACCCCCCCGGTGGTTTGTGACATATTGGTGGCAAGCGGTGGGATCGAGATAATAGTGTGTGTGAGTGTGAGACCCATACTCCCAGACACTAAAGACTGCCTGCAGCAGCTGTGGCTGCTGGGGTCTTCAGACCAGCTCAACACTAGAGTGTCAGAGTGCAGATACTGTAAGGTGTGTGGAGGCATCAGGTGTCAGTTCTGTGTCAGTGACCAAAGTCTGCAACAATGGCTGATAGCACCAGGAGCAAAGCCAAAGGAATGGCCGATGCTCAGGCCAGGGACGATGAGGAGGTTGTCCACGAGCCCTCCAGGAGCCCGACGCCAGAGAACAGCTCTGCAGAGGACATTGCACAACCGGGCACTGCTGGACAAGATGAGGAGCAGCTCGCCCAAGGGTCCTCAACGAGCCAGACGCCAGCCCTCCGCTCTGCAATGGACAGTGAAGCACCAGGCTCCGCAGCGGGCCGCAGATCACCACGTGCCATTCCACCGAGCCTGGGAGGCTCGGATAGCCTTCTTCAAATGGCTATGGCCCTACGCCAGGCTGGAGACCGGGAGGGCTACAAGGAACTCATGGCCGAGCTGAACAAGGACCAGTGGGCCAAATACCTGACCCCCCGTTTAAGGGGTAAGGCCCTGGATGTCCTTGGGGACTTGCCTGCTGAGGCAGATCAGGGCTACGACACCATCAAGCGGGCCCTGATCCAACAGTACAACCTCACTCCAGAGTCCTACCGCAAGAAGTTCCGGAGCCTACAGAAGGGACCAAAGGACTCCTGGGCTGACCACCGGCGGGCACTTGCCCGAGCTGCCGACCACTGGACCCAAGGCCTGCAGCTTTCCACCGGACCGGAGATCCTGGACTTGTTCATCACGGAGCAACTCTTGTGGAACTGCCCTGAGGATCTCCGCCAGTTCATCCGAGACCAGAAGCCAAAGGGGTCCACGGCTACAGCTGCCCTGGCCGATGACTACACCAACAATCGGGCTCCGGAAGCCAGGAGAGCAGCCACCAGCAGCACCTGGAGAGGGGGTAAGATGAATTCTGCGACTGCCCCACCTGCCCCTAGACTGCAGGGGGTGTCCCCCTCAACTCCCCTCTCCAGGCCCGTGGCGGAACCAAGACGGTGCCACCAGTGCAACCTACCTGGACACTTCAAGGCCATGTGCCCTCAGCGTCCCAAGGCCCCGGCTCCGTCCCCGTCCCAAGGGCCGCCCAAGGTGTATTGTGTGGGTGGGGGTGGTGGTAGGTCCCTGGACAGCTTCCAACCTGTCACCGTCGGCCGGTCTGTGACCATAGGACTGCGAGACAGCGCCTCGGAGGTGACTCTGGTGCGGCCTGAGATGGTGTCCCCCCAAGACTTGATCCCTGGAAAAACCCTCGCTGTCTCCGGGATTGGAGGCATTGACCCGGCGCTGCCTGTTGCTGACATTTATGTGGACTGGGGCGCAGGGCGAGGGGTGAGGGAGGTGGGGGTAACTGATCGGATCCCTGCAAACGTGCTACTTGGGACAGATTTGGGGCAGATAACCTCCCAGTTTGGGCCCCAACCAAGGGCGGAACCTTCAGCCCGTACTGACATGACTCCTAACAATGTTAATGTGTTATCTATGAATGATGTAAGGGAGGAGGGAGTGAACTCTGATATTTCTGCTTGCATAGACACCATAGACACACACTCAGCTGCAGCTGTGACAGGGGAGGGGGTCAGAGAAAGGTGTGACAATGCCTCTACAAGTAACCAGCCTGTGAGCTGGGATCTGTTGCCCTCTGCAGGGATAAGCAGAGAGCAGGGTGCTGCAGGGGGAGGACCAGTGTGTGGGGTGGGGGCTACCACAGCAAATGTGGGGTCCCCAGAGATTTCACAGCGGGGTTCTGTTGCTGCAGGGGGGGAACAGGCAGGTGAGATTGGGGCCGGTCCAGGAGCGGAAGTGCTCCCAGGTAAGATCTCGGTGCAGGGTTCCCCCACAACCGGGGTGTCAGGAAGCCAGGTAGGTCTGCCTGAACCGGCGACTTGGTCAGGAACGGAGGAGGAGCAGGCACGACCCACGGTCGCAGCGGCTGTGGCCGCTGTCACCCGCAGTGGGAGTGCTGGAAGCCAAGGGGCCTCCCGGAGGTCCGATAGCTCTTCCCCTTCTGACCAAGTGGCAGCCGAGTCAGGTGGAGGCCAGGACACAGGTCCCGGGGTACTGACCGAAGATGTGACAGTCTCGTCGATTCTGGCCACATCTGGTCAGGGGTTTCAGGCAGCGTTAGAAGCTGACGACAGCCTGAAAGCTCTAAAGGAGCAGGCGGCACAGCCTCCCTCGGACTCGGACCCGGAGCGAGTGGTCTGGGACCAAGGACGGCTGTACCGGGCCACGGTCCAGCAGGGTTCACCGGAGGCGTGGCCCAGGGACCGACAGTTGGTGGTACCCTATCCGTTCCGGACGGAGTTGTTGCGGATCGCACATGAGATTCCGATGGCCGGACACCTAGGGATCGCTAAGACCAAGGCCAGGTTAAACCAGCATTTCTACTGGCCAACAATGGGGGCCGATGTGGCTGCCTACTGCCGTTCGTGTGAAACCTGTCAGAGAGTGGGGAAGGCGGGGCCACACCCCAAAGCCCCACTGGTATCTCTGCCAATCATCGATGAGCCTTTCAGGAGGGTGGCTGTGGATCTGGTCGGCCCGCTGGCCATCCCCAGCAGCTCCGGGAAACGCTTCATACTGACGGTAGTGGACTATGCCACCCGGTACCCAGAAGCAGTGGCCTTGTCGTCCATTCGGGCTGACAAGGTGGCCACCGCATTGCTGGAGATTTTCTCCCGAGTGGGTTTTCCCCAGGAAATGCTCACTGACCGGGGGACCCAATTCATGTCCCAGCTGATGGAGGCCCTCTGTAAGCAAGTCCAGGTGCGACATCTGGTGGCCAGCCCGTACCATCCACAGACTAATGGCCTGTGCGAGCGGTTCAATGGCACCTTAAAGCAGATGCTTAAGATGTTGGTCGACTCCCATGGGCGTGACTGGGAGCGGTATCTCCCACACCTGTTATTTGCTTACCGGGAGGTTCCACAGGCCTCAACAGGATTCTCACCGTTTGAGCTCCTGTATGGGCGACGTGTGCGGGGCCCCCTGGCTCTGGTGAAAGAGGCTTGGGAAGGGGATTTGGCCACCCCTGGAGTGTCGGTTATCGAGTATGTCATGCGCTTCCGGGACAAAATGCAGGCCTTGACGCAACTGGTACACGACAATATGGCTCAAGCCCAGGCTGATCAGAAGCGTTGGTACGACCAGAACGCTTGTGAGAGGACCTACCAAGTGGGTCAAGAGGTGTGGGTACTGGTCCCCGTACCACAGGACAAGCTTCAGGCAGCCTGGGAAGGCCCATACCTCGTGTACCAGCAGCTCAACCCTGTGACGTACCTGGTCACCCTGGACCCTGCCCGTGGAAGGCGGAAGCCCTTCCATGTGAACATGATGAAGGCACATCATGAGCGGGAGGCATGTGCGCTCCCCGTGTGCAACCTGCCCGAGGAGGGAGAAGCGGAAACCCTCTTGGATATGCTAGCCCAGGTTAGGGCAGGCGGATCCATTGAGGATGTGGAGGTTGGCCACCAGCTCTTGGAGGACCAACGGTCCCAGCTGTGGGCCACCCTACACCCCTTCCGGGGGTTGTTTACCAACCAGCCCGGAAGGACTGACTTGGCTGTCCATCACGTGGACACTGGGGATCATCCCCCGATCCGGCGTTCAGCATATCGGGTCTCCCTGGAGGTGCAGCAACACATGCGCCAGGAGATTGACGAGATGCTGAAGCTGGGGGTGATCCAGGCATCCAACAGCGCTTGGGCCTCGCCTGTAGTCCTCGTCCCTAAGAAGGACCGAACCACTCGGTTCTGCGTGGACTACAGGGGGCTCAATGCGGTCACGGTCGCCGATGCGTACCCAATGCCACGCATCGATGACCTGCTCGATCAGTTGGCCGGGGCTCAGTACCTGACCATCATGGATCTGAGCCGGGGATATTGGCAGATCCCCCTGACTCGCAAGGCCAGGGAACGCTCTGCCTTTATTACCCCATTTGGACTGTACGAGTCCACGGTGATGCCATTCGGGATGAGGAATGCCCCTGCCACTTTCCAGCGGATGGTCAACACCCTGCTCAAGGGACTTGAAGGGTACGCGGCCGCGTACCTGGATGACATTGCCGTCTTCAGTCCCACCTGGGAGGACCACCTAGAGCATCTAGCACAGGTGCTCAGGCGGATCCACCGGGCAGGTTTGACCATCAAGCCGGGAAAGTGTCAGCTGGCCATGAGCGAGGTCCAGTACCTCGGTCACCGGGTAGGTGGGGGAACGCTGAAGCCCGAGCCTGAGAAAGTGGAGGCCATCGCATCCTGGCCCACCCCCAGGACCAAGAAGCAGGTGATGTCCTTCTTGGGGACCGCTGGGTACTATAGGAGGTTTGTTCCATGCTATAGTAGCCTGGCAAAGCCCTTGACGGACCTCACCAAGAAGAAGCTGCCCTCTGCAGTCGATTGGACAGTGGACTGCGAGACAGCCTTCCGGGCCCTAAAGGACGCCCTGTCCAGCCCGCCCGTGCTACAGGCAGCCGACTTCACGCAGCCGTTTGTAGTACAGACCGACGCCAGTGACTTCGGCCTCGGTGCGGTGCTCAGCCAGGTGGACTCTGCGAGCCAAGAGCACCCAGTCTTGTACCTGAGCAGGAAGCTGTTACCAAGGGAAGTGGCCTATTCTACAATGGAGAAGGAGTGCCTGGCCATAGTGTGGGCCCTGCAGCGTCTGCAACCCTATCTATACGGGCGCCACTTCATCGTGGAGACGGGCCACAATCCCCTCAGCTGGTTGCACACCGTCTCTGGGACGAATGGGCGATTGTTGCGATGGAGCCTTGCGCTCCAGCAATACAACTTCACCATTCGCCACAAAAGGGGCCGTGACCACGGTAACGCAGACGGGCTGTCCCGACAAGGAGAGGTCGCGGACGGGCGCACGGGGGAACACCGGAGTGTGCTGCCCCCTAGCGCCCTCAAAAGGGGGGAGGTGTGAGGTAAATCCGGAGATATGACGATAAATCATGACATTCAAGTCATGTCAGGAAGCCCTCTCCTGGTGTCACTACCCCCTTCCCTTCACACAACTGGTTTAGCAACAAATCCATGGCCATGTCCTGTGATATGGAAATTAGGTGGCTTTAGGACAAAGGACACAGGATGACTCCCTGCCGTCACCCTGTAACAAGAGTTGTATCTCATTAGCAAGGCTATGGAACTAGCAGACAGAACGACTCCAGTAAAAAATGGTTCATATCTCGCAAGCCATATTTCCGATAAATATGGCAACCATAAAAATGGTGTCTCCGCATGTGGACGATGCCGGCACCCCCTTTTTATGGGAGCAGGACATTGGGAAATGCCCCAGGCGTGATATCAGCCAATGGGGAACTGGCAGACAGGTCATGAGTCCCCTCGTTCTGTAGCTAAATTCATAACTGTCACAATGAGAGCATTGGCGTCTGCCTACGACGCTCCCAGGCAAAGTTATAGCCAAAATCCCCTTTGCTGGATAATTCTGATCCATGCAGGGGGAGTGGCAGTGCTTCCCTGTGAGGTCACTAAGGTAGGAGGGGACCTGGATCTGCCCAGGTTGATAACCCTACTTCGGCCATTTTCCAGTGTTCTTCTGCTCGGGGGCCTGGTTGGGAAAGACCTGTGAGGAAGAATCCTAGAAACCTGGTCTACAGCGCCCCCCTGTGGCCAGACACACAAGGTAACTGATGTAATTGTATACCTGTTTGTAACCCATGCTTTATCTGTAACTGTACTCTGACATATGTATATTCTGTAGATTCCCTATTGTATATATTGTAGTTTCTAGTGTGCTTTAGGCGATTAAATTATATAATTAATCTTGGGCTGTTCTGTTATCTCGATCTTGAATCCCACGTCTGTGTGTTCGGCTAATAGTTACCGTAAATCGGTTGGTGGCAGCGAGTTGTGCCAAGGATTATTGTGGGGAGGCCAGTGAGATTCGGGAAGATATTATATATTCCGCCCGCGGAGGTCGGGGGAATATATACCTTACTCTCACCGGGGACCCTTCAATAATCGGCATAAGTAGTATAGCGGCCTCCTTGCTTATTGTCGGGCAATTCCATAATTGGCCTGACTATAAGAGGGGCGCTAGAGAGCGCGTCACGTGCTCTGTCTGTCGGTCGGGAGGTATAAAGGAGGGTTGACCCCTGCTTGTTACCCCCCGATTGTGACGTACTGGTAGCCAGCGCGGGGGATTTCTGAGTGACCCCCCCGGTGGTTTGTGACACCCCCCTCCCCGCAACCGGGACATGAAGGCACGGATCAGAGGAGTGCCCACGTTCTCCCTGGGCTCCCAGGACCTATCCTCAGGACCATACCCTTCCCAGTCCACCAGGAAGAACTGTCGACCTCGTACGGTCTTCATGGCCACGATATCCCTTACCGCATAGATGTCGTCATCGGCAATAGGTGGAGGAGCCGGACAGGCAGCAGCGGAGAAGGGACCAAGGACGACCGGCTTGAGCAGGGAGACGTGGAAAGAGTTGGGAATCCTCATCGTGGCCGGGAGCTGTAGCTTGTAGGAGACCTCATTGATCTTGCTGAGGACCTTAAACGGCCCGATGTAGCGAGGACCCAGCTTGTAGGAAGGTATCTTCAATCGGATGTACTGGGAAGCAAGCCAGACCAGGTCACCAGGAGAGAAACACGGAGGGTCCAGACGCCTCTTGTCAGCGTGTTTCTTCATCCGCTGGGAAGCGCGTCCAAGGGACGCCTTGACAGAGTCCCAAATGGTAGCGAAGTCACGGGCTACAGTATCAGCCGCAGGGACATCCGAAGAAGGGGATATAGGCAATGGAACGGAGGGCTGTAGTCCGTAAACGACATGGAAGGGAGATTTGGAGGACGACTCACTGATATGGTGGTTATGTGAGAATTCAGCCCAAGGCAGAAGCGTGGACCAGTCGTCGTGATGGGCGTTGACATAGTGACGTAAGAAGGATGTCAAGATTTGATTGACCCTCTCCACTTGGCCATTAGACTGAGGATGGTATGCGGAAGAAAAGTCCAGAGTTACTCCCAGATGTTTGCAGAGCGCCCTCCAGAAGCGGGAGGTGAACTGAGTTCCTCTGTCGGACACGATGTGGGATGGAAAGCCATGCAAGCGGAAGATGTGATGTATATAGGCTTCCGCGAGTTCCTGAGCAGAGGGCAGTCCGGCCATAGGGACGAAGTGAGCCATTTTGGAGAACCGGTCCACCACGACCCATATGACTGTGTGTCCGGAGGATAATGGCAAGTCCGTAATAAAATCCATCGCTATGTGTTGCCACGGAACTGAGGGTATAGGCAGAGGCAGAAGACGGCCATAGGGCAGGTGTTTGGGCGTCTTGTTCCTGGCACAAGAGGAGCAGGCAGAGACATAAGCAGCGACGTCCGTGCGAAGGGATGGCCACCAGTAATGGCGTACAATCGCACCCCATGTTCTCTTCTGGCCTGCATGACCGGCTGTTTTGGAGGCATGACCCCAGTGTAACACCTTTTGCCTGTCAGTTTCAGAGACGTAGGTCTTTCCGGGCGGTATCTGGGCCTGAGTGACAGGGGCCACCGGAATAATCTTGCTAGGAGGGATGATAGGTTGGGTAGTCTCTTCCTCCTGCTCCATGGGCACGAAAGACCTAGACAAGGCATCAGCGCGTACATTCTTGTCCGCGGGTCTGAAATGGAGCTGGAAGTCAAACCTGGCAAAGAATAAGGACCACCTGGCTTGCCGTGGGTTCAGTCGCTGAGCGGACCGCAGGTATTCCAGGTTCTTGTGGTCCGTGTAGATAATCACGGGGTACACTGCTCCTTCCAGGAGGTAGCGCCACTCCTCCAGAGCCAGTTTGACCGCCAATAGTTCTCGGTCACCGATGGTGTAATTACGTTCCGGCGCTGAGAAGCTCTTGGAGAAGAAACCGCAAGTCACCATCTTGCCGGAGGAGGATTTCTGCATGAGCACTGCTCCAGCTCCCGAGGAGGAGGCATCCACTTCCAAGGTGAACTGGCGGTTTAACTCCGGACGGTGGAGTACAGGAGCGGAGGCAAATGCTCGCTTCAGGGAGCAAAACGCGGCGTCGGCTGCAGGTGACCAGTCCTTTGGATTAGCCTCCTTTTTGGTCAAAGCGGAGAGAGGAGCAGTCAGGGCAGAGAAGTGAGGGATAAACTGGCGGTAGTAGTTGGCGAATCCCAGGAACCGTTGGATTGCCTTCAGTCCAGAAGGAGGAGGCCAGTTGAGTATGGAGGAGACCTTCTTTGGATCCATCTGCAGTCCAGTGCCCGATATGATGTATCCCAGGAAAGGGAGAGAAGACTGCTCAAAGACGCATTTCTCATATTTGGCGTAAAGACGATTCTCCCTCAGTCTTTGCAGAACCAGCTGTACGTTCTCTCTATGGGTCTGGAGGTCCGGAGAGAAGATAAGGATGTCATCCAGATAAACTACGACACAGACGTAGAGGAGGTCCCGGAATATGTCGTTCACCAATTCTTGGAAGACAGCTGGTGCGTTACACAGGCCGAAGGGCATCACGCAGTATTCATAGTGCCCATCGCGAGTATTAAACGCGGTCTTCCATTCGTCCCCAGAGCGGATACGAACTAGGTTGTAGGCACCCCGAAGATCCAGCTTGGTGAACACACGGGCTCCCCTGAGCCGGTCGAACAATTCGGGGATGAGCGGCAGAGGGTACTTGTTTTTGACGGTGATCTGATTCAGACCCCGGTAGTCGATGCATGGGCGTAGGTCACCCTCTTTCTTCTTCACGAAGAAGAAGCCTGCTCCCGCAGGAGAGGAGGATCTCCGGATGAATCCTTTTGCCAGGCTCTCTGTGATGTAGGTAGACATGGCCCTGGTTTCGGCCGGAGACAACGGATATATCCGTCCTCGAGGTGGTGTTGTTCCTGGGAGCAGGTCGATGGCACAATCGTAGGGACGGTGTGGCGGCAGTACCTCAGACTCCTTCTTGTCAAAAACGTCTGCGAAGGACCAATAGGCCGAGGGCAGTTCCGGTAGGTTCTCTGGAACCGGAGGTCGTCGGATAGGTTGTATGGGCTTCAGACACTTCTCATGACAAGCAGAACCCCATCGGGTGATTTCGCCAGTACCCCAGCTGACTGATGGTTCGTGTGTCCGCAACCAGGGAAGTCCCAGCAGGATTTGATGGGACATGTGTGGAAGGACGTAGAGAGTGATGTTCTCGGTGTGCAGGGCACCGATACGCAGTTCGACCGGTCTGGTGACCCAGGAGATGGTATCAGAGAGGGGTCTCCCATCCACAGAGGCAATCACTAGGGGCTTCTCGAGTAGAGTAACAGGCAGCTGGTACTTGTCCACCGTGGCCTGCTGGATGAAATTGCCTGCTGCTCCAGAGTCGAGGTATGCCTCAGCCGTGAAGCGCGTCTCTCCCGTTGACACTTGCACAGTCCACATAACCGGGTCTGAGAGAGTTCCAGCACCTAGGGTGGCCTCTCCTACCAACCCTAGGCTTTGGAGTTTCCCGGCCTTTCCGGACAGGAGCGTAGGAGGTGAGTGTCCTCTCCGCAGTAAAAGCAGAGGCCCTTGGCGAGCCGCTCTGCTCGACGTTGTTCAGATTGCCGTACTCGGTCGATCTGCATGGGCTCTTGGACGGGAATCCCAGCTGTTGATGACTGCGATACGGAGGACTTCTGTGGAGGAGGGGAATGCCGTACCGGACGTCTCTCCCGAGACAGCTCTTTGGAGCGCTCCTGAAAACGAATGTCCACTCGAGTTGCTAGGGCAATCAGGGCATCTAGGGTGGAGGGCACGTCACGACCCGCCAACTCATCTTTGATGCGACTCGAGAGTCCTTCCCAGAAGGCGGCTGTTAGGGCCTCATTATTCCACCCGAGTTCAGAAGCCAACGTGCGGAAACGGATGGCGTATTGGCCCACCGTCAGTGTTCCTTGACGTAAGCGGAGGAGGGATGAAGCAGACGCAGAGGCGCGTCCCGGCTCGTCAAAGGTGCTGCGGAAGGCCTGCAGGAACTCTTGGAGATCCTTGGTCATAGGGTCCTCCTTCTCCCACAACGGGTTCATCCACGCCAGTGCCTCGCCCTCCAGGTGAGACATGATGAAGGCGACCTTGGCTTGGTCGGAGGCAAACAGATGTGGCAGCTGCGTGAAGTGAAGGGAGCATTGGTTTATAAACCCCCTGCAGGTCTTGGGATCTCCGGCGTACCGGGGTGGTGAGGCCAAACGCAGTCTGGAAGCATCCGAAGAAGCGGCCACGGGAGCGGGGGACGTGGCTTGACTAGTGGCGGCTTGGGATGTTGTAGACGTGACTGCCGCTTGTAGCGTGGTCAGGCGGGTGTCCACGGAAGTCATGAAGTTCAGCATGCGGGTCTGGACTTCACGCTGGCGTTGGAGTTCCTCTTGCAAGGCCGCTAGTGCTGCAGCGGGATCCATGGCCTGATCTTACTGTCACGGCCAGGTGTGCGGGCAGGCCCAGGAGGTGGATCCACTGGACCGAACTCCTAGATGGTAGGAAAGAGTCCGGCAGCTGGAACACTAGAAACAGCAGAACAGTCCTTGCACACGGGAATAGCGGAGAAGTCCCTGGGACCACGGAGTTACGGGTGGTAGTCCGGGTGACGCAGCTCAGGTTCGGAAGCCGAGATGATGTCAGGCGGGGTCCGGAACCTTGGGAGCAAGATGACTGGTCACCGCAGGGATCCGAGATGGTGCGGACTGTGAGGATGGCAGAAGGACAGCGTTCGGGGTTCAGGATACGGCAGACTGGATGGCGAAGCAAGCACGGCTCTACAAAGAGAGATAGGTGAGTACACGCACTGAAACACCAGGAGACCTGACTCCTAGCTTAGGGAACACGAAGATCAGGCCCCGCCCCCTTGAACAATACACCCCTTTATACCCTGTACCTGATTAGCCTCATTACCTGTTAATGGACGCTGGCCCTTTAAGAAAGGGTCAGTGACCGCGCGCGCGCCCTAATGCGCATGCGCGCAGCCCGGGTGCCAGAAGCCAGGGAAGGAGGCTGAGAAGAGGACGCAGGGGAGCCGGCCAGGGCCTGGGAAGCCGTCGGGCGCCGCGATCGGGGACCAGGGGGGCCTGGGAAGGACGGGGACCGGAGGCTGGAGAGCGGGGAGCGTGGCAGGTGAGCTGGGGAGCGGGGCTGAGGACCCGGGGAGCGGAGCAGAGGACCCGGGGAGGGAAGCCAAGGACCCGGGGAGCGTGACAAGTATGTTATAAAAGTACAGTACATGTCACTTTTCAATGCTTTTGCCTTACATTTTAATTTTTTGAAATTTAAACTATTGATTGACAATTTATAACAAAACATCACTTATGTGAATAGATATAATTATATTTTATTCATAATCAAATCTATATAATTATACAATAGCACTAGATACAAAAATATGAGATGTGACTTTTCTGCATTATTCTGAGGTAGTATGCAAAGTCCATAGTTCCCAATATGGAAAAAAAACTGATTTTCTTTCCAATAATCTGTGGGAAGAGAAATTAAAATGTGATTTGTGAAAGCGAGTATAATACTGATGGGATAGATGAACTTTGGGAGCGGGGGAACTGTGACGTCTCCTCTTCCCATGTTAGCATAGGTCACGGAGCATCATGCGCTAAATCCTAGTGGTTTCTGTTAGGTGAATATCACTTAAGGCCCCGTTACATGCAACGACATCGCTAACGATGTTGCCTGTTACACATACGAGCGACCGCTAATGATGTAAAATACTCACCTAATCGTTGATCGTTGACACCTCATCCATTTCCCAAATGTCGTTGCTCGTGCTGAACGCGGGTTGTTCGTCGTTCCTGAGGCAGCACACATCGCTACGTGTGACACCCCAGGAACGATGAACAACACCGTACCTGCGTCCTCCGGTAACGAGGTGGGCGTGACTTCCATGTGGCTGCTCTCCGCCCCTCGACTTCTATTAGACACCTGCCGAGTGACATCGCTGTGACGCCGCATGAACCGCCCCCCTTAGTAAAGAGGCTGTTCGCCGGCCACAGCGACGTCGCTAGGAAGGTAAGTACGTGTAACGGGTACTAGCGATATTGTGCGCCACGGGCAGCGATTTGCCCGTGATGCACAAACGACGGGGGTGGGTGCTTTCACGAGCGACATCGATAGCAATGTCGCAGCGTGTAAAGCCCCCTTTAGATTGTTAGATTGTACAGCTGCAAACCCTTGGGCAACATTCTTTTTGCCAGGAGAATCTATTTAAGCTACTTACACTTTTCAGTTAAATTTATTTTTTCGACCCTGATAAAAAACAGATCAATGAGATTTTTGTTAATTACAGGTGTCCTGGCATTTTCTTTTGTTGAACCAGATGAACAGAAAACCATCAAATGATGTGACATATATTGATTCTCTGCCACGAGTGCTTCACTCAGGTAAATATGATAGAAGACAGTAGTAATACAGTATTTATCCTATATTACACCAGACTCTGGATGAAACCTCACATTATCCCAAAGTCTTTCATCAGGCTGTCAACTCTGGTGCTCTGGCCTATAATAGCTCTGCTTCTTGACTCAGGTTAGGTACAAACTAAACCTTAAAGTGAATAATGCCCTAAATTTAGGCTGACCAAGCCAATTGCAGCGTGAATCAGAGTCCGGCTGCGTGATTGTAGCCAAGTGTGTCTTTTTCTGAAATGTGCAATGTTTCAGGGAATGATAGTTTGAAAATCTACAAATGGGAGGGACTTGCAAATCACCTGGAACAAGGCAAGGAGAAGCCGGCTGGGGGAGGCATCGGAATAGTCTCATCTTTACCTTTAGCCGCTAGCTGGATCTGCACACTGTTTTCTCTGAAACACTCAAGTGCATTAGAGAAAAAAATACCTGGCTTCAATCAGAATCTGATTCATGCTGCCCATGGTTCAATAGCTTCCCTTTACATGGACATCCTTATTTTAACATTAGTCCAAAATTAATTTTTAATTATAGTTATGTGCAAAATAATAGCAGTCTAATTTCCCTAATTTGTTTAATTACTGATGTTGCTAGAAAAGGTCATACAACATGGGAAAGAATTCATGACTAGGTGTAGGCGAATAATGGGCAACCAACAGAATCAACAGTTATGACATACATACAGCTAATTGGGAAGGAAAAAGAGAGGTATTCAGCTCACCCAAATAGTGTCCTCCAGTCTGCGGTGAATGCACATAGTCCCTCGGACAGGCAGGTCCGTGTTCCAGGAAGGTAGCAAAGAAAAGTAAGTGGGACTCAGAACCAATGCGAATAGATAAAAATCTTCATGCTTTATTTGAAAAAAGTTAAAATTAATAAAGGGTCACAGATCTTTCCAAAAATGCCATGCGGCTTGCCATGCGGCTTGACGCGTTTCGGACACAAAAAGGGGAATTTAAAAGCAGTCCTTAATCATAAGCCTACAGCTAATTGGGCATACTTGACTCATTTAATGAAAGGGGGTGTTCTAATTAAAAGCAGTGTGGTGTTTAATTAGTAAGGTCACTCATTCTGTGAAGAAACAGGTGTCAATTTTGGCCCTTATTTAAAGAAGGAGGACAGCAATATCAGCAATATATACCTGCTGTATTTAGCCCTTGCTCAGTGAGTAAAATGGGAAATTACAGACATTGTACTGAAGGAGAAAGAACTTTGGTTAAGAAGTTAATTGGGAAGGGAAAACATATAAAGAAGTGCAGAAAATAATTGGCTGCTCAGTCAAAAATATTTAAAATGCATTAAAATGGCAAATTTGAAAGACGTGGTAGAAAAATAAATATTACCACCCGCATAGATCATAGAATAACATGAATGACAAAGAAGCATCCAATGATCAGCTCCAGAGAGATCAAAGAAGATCTTCAGTTACCTGTCAATATTGCAACAATCAGAAGACACATACACAAGACAAACTGTTTTCAAGAAACCCTCAGAAAGTATGATGGCTGAAAAAAAAGATGTGTTGAAAAGGTTAAAGTTTGCCAAAAAGGAAGGTTGAACTAGATGGACCTAGGTCTTTTTTCAACCTATGTAATTATGTAACATTGACTGGCCTAAAGAGAAGTGGCGCAACATTCTATGGACAGAAGAAGGCAAGACTGTTCTTATTGGGTCTAAAGACCACATACAGTTTGTGAGATGACCCATAAACACTGAATTCAAGACACAGCACACTGTGAAGAGTGTAAAACATGGAGGTGCAATCATAATGGTTTGGGGATGTTTCTCACTTTCTGGAGTTGGGAACATTTATCGCATACCAAGAACCATGGACCAATTTGAATATATCAAAATACTGGAAGAGGCTGCGTTGCCTTATGCTGTAAAAGAAATGTCCTTGAAATAGGTGTTTCAGCAAAACAATGATGTCAAACACACCAGCAAGCAAGTAACATCCTGGTTCCAGACCAGCAAAATTAATATTGTGAAGTGGCCAGCCCAACCTCCATATATCAATCTGATTGATTTGTGAGTGACATAAAAATGCTGTTTTTGATACAAAACCTAAAGCCTGCTTTACACGCTGCAATGTATCTTACGATGTGTCGGCGGGGTCACGTCGACTCGTAAGTGACGCACATCCGGCATCTTAAGGTACATTGCAGTGTGTGACAGATACGTGCGATTGCGATTGAACGGTAAAACGTTCATCGCATACACATCGTACCTTTCTCTAGAATTGCACGTCAGATTGTTCATCGTACCCGGGGTAGCACACATCGCAGTGTGTGACACCCCGGGAACGATGAACAGACCTTACCTGCGTCCTGCGGCTCCCGACCCACAATGCGGAAGGAAGGAGGTGGGCGGGATGTTTACGTCCCGCTCAGCTCCGCCCCTCTGCTTCTATTGGCCGGCTGCTGTGTGACGTCGATGTGACGCCGAACGTCCCTCCCACTCCAGGAAGTGGACGTTCGCAGCCCACATCAAGGTCGTATGGAAGGTAAGTACGTGTGACGGGGGTTAATCGTTTGTGCGGCACTTTCAACAAATTGAACGTGCCACACATACGATGGGGGCATTGCAAATCGCATACGATATTGTATGCGAAATTGCAACGTGTAAAGCAGGCTTAAGAATGCAAGAGAACTGTGGAATGTAGTCCAGTCAACTAGGGCTGGGATATCTGTTTGCAGGTGTTAGATGTGAGTTGACTCTATGCCACACAGATTTAAAGCAGTTAGTTCAGTGATTAACAGAAGTCTATAAACACATTTCAGTTTATACTGTAAATATTCAAGTTTGTAAATGAAAGTGCAGACAATGCTATTTTTTTGAATGAACAGTCTATTATTCCTTTTTTTCTTTTTCAGTTTAAAAATTAATATTTTGTTCAGTTTTTCATTTGGAATTGAATTGATCCAATGCTACTAGTGCCATTTTGTATATGGAAATAAATGCTGCTATGAGGATTGAACTTTTTCTCATTTGTTTAAGCACACTGTTATTATTTTGCACATAGCTATATGTGCATATTTGTTTATTTTTTTAATCTTTATATTGGCTCCATTTTACATCTTTCAAAATGGCAAAATTTAAAATAACAATCTGGTTGTCTTCTCCCTCCACTAGTGTGAGGCAGAAGACAGCCATATTGTGTTACTTTTGGGTTCAATCTATATATAATATGTGTAAAGTTCATATAATATTTGATAATGGCCCTATATATATAATCACATTCAAGGATGGACCCATATGTTATACCTCAGTGAAGTATAACTTCAGCATGATGCCATGTGGCACCTGCAGATGTAAAATTACTACTGCTTTTTTTCTGTATTCCTTGTTTGTGTGACTTTTAGTTGAATTTGGAAAATTGGAGAATACAATTTATATGTAAATTAAAATTGGTGTTAGAAATTGCCTCTAGAAAATAGAAGAGGGGGCCTCCATAGTCCAGACATATGTATACACATTTACTTGAATGCTGGACTCAAAATTTTTCACTTGTTGATCCGCCATCAACTAATTTCCCAAGTGATAACTTCTGACGGGGCCTAGTTCATGAACCCCCAAAATTGGCAATCTAATCCTTTCCAAAATCAGCAATCCTGTAGAACCTATCCAATAACAACACACTTTTGTACACTCTCATCTATGTGTATCTTTTAAAAATGTTCTTCATATTTAAAATGCTTTCCATAGCCATCCTAGCATCGCTGGAGCAGATGGAGGAGGACATTTGTATTAGAATGAGGATGAGCCACCTCACAATAAGAAGACTTTGCTATGCAATTTGCTTCTTGCATGGATTTCTCCAAACGCAGAGGATATATCCCAAAACCGGTTTGAAATACTTACTAGAAACGGGTCCTACGCAGCTGCAACAGGTAATGTTGAGCTTTCATCATGGTATTTAACTATATTAAAGTCCATATTGTTATATTTACCTTTCCTAACTTCTTTAGATGAGATTTAATAAAGACATAACATTTTAGATAAAAAATATATTTAGTGAAGTTATTTCTAGTATTTCAGGAAGCTATGCAGAAAATGAATTCTACCTAAAATGAAATAACTTCATTACAGTGAAATCTTTATTCTCTTGCACACAGTTAGGTCCAGAAATATTTGGACAGTGACACAAGTTTTGTTATTTTAGCTGTTTACAAAAACATGTTCAGAAATACAAATATATATATAATATGGGCTGAAAGTGCACACTCCCAGCTGCAATATGAGAGTTTTCACATCCAAATCGGAGAAAGGGTTTAGGAATCATAGCTCTGTAATGCATAGCCTCCTCTTTTTCAAGGGACCAAAAGTTATTGGACAAGGGACTCTAAGGGCTGCAATTAACGCTGAAGGCGTCTCCCTCGTTAACCTGTAATCAATGAAGTAGTTAAAAGGTCTGGGGTTGATTACAGGTGTGTGGTTTTGCATTTGGAAGCTGTTGCTGTGACCAGACAACATGCGGTCTAAGGAACTCTCAATTGAGGTGAAGCAGAACATCCTGAAGCTGAAAAAAAAGAAAAAATCCATCAGAGAGATAGCAGACATGCTTGGAGTAGCAAAATCAACAGTCGGGTACATTCTGAGAAAAAAGGAATTGACTGGTGAGCTTGGGAACTCAAAAAGGCCTGGGCGTCCACGGATGACAACAGTGGTGGATGATCGCCGCATACTTTCTTTGGTGAAGAAGAACCCGTTCACAACATCAACTGAAGTCCAGAACACTCTCAGTGAAGTAGGTGTATCTGTCTCTAAGTCAACAGTAAAGAGAAGACTCCATGAAAGTAAATACAAAGGGTTCACATCTAGATGCAAACCATTCATCAATTCCAAAAATAGACAGGCCAGAGTTAAATTTGCTGAAAAACACCTCATGAAGCCAGCTCAGTTCTGGAAAAGTATTCTATGGACAGATGAGACAAAGATCAACCTGTACCAGAATGATGGGAAGAAAAAAGTTTGGAGAAGAAAGGGAACGGCACATGATCCAAGGCACACCACATCCTCTGTAAAACATGGTGGAGGCAACGTGATGGCATGGGCATGCATGGCTTTCAATGGCACTGGGTCACTTGTGTTTATTGATAACATAACAGAAGCTATAGTAGGAGAGAAAAGGCGCAATAGGGTCTTACCCGATTTACAGGGCAGAGGGAAAGGGTTAAAACACACTCACCTGGCTGGGTTGTGCCAGTCACAACCCCTTAGAGAACGTGGATGAGTGCTTTAGTGGTTCAGCAGCGGCCCCGTGTCTGAGCAAAGGATATCAAAGTGTAGACTGGAGGAAAAACGGGTTTAAAAACCGCGCTAGGAAACCACGAGCAAGGATGTAAATGAATATTTTTCTTTTATTTAGATAATTCCAACGCGTTTCGGAGACCCATCTGTCTCCTTCCTCAGGGAAAAAGAATCTTACAGTCAATGAGGAGTTGTCCTTATAAAACAACATACAGACAAAAGGAAAAAAAAAAAAAAAAAAAAAAGGGAGGGGGGTGTAACCAATCTTGACGTCATCACTCCATGTGCTGCAGAGTGATGACTCATTTCCACGTGGAGAAAAGCTGCATCATGATGTAAACTTCACATATTAAAACAAATATTTAAAGTGCTCTAAATGTGAAAAGATAAATAAATGAGTATCTTATTTACCCAATAATTTGTCTGTGTTTTTTTTTTTTTGTTTTTTTTTTGTTTTTTTTTTTTGGAAAGTGAGAAAACTAAAAATGTGCATGTATGTATATATATAAATTATGTGCAAAAATATCATTTTACTACTGTCCCCTATCTGGAACGTATGCAAGTGAATGAGTCTGTGTGTGGGCACTTGTGTGATGTTGCTCTGTCATTGCTACATTTAGGCTGCTAGATGTGTGAGTGAAAGCTCAAAAAAAAAAAAAAAAAAAGAAAAGGGAAAAAGCAACTAAAAAATGTGTGTATGTGTCCATGAAAAAATCTATATGATGTGAACATATAAAAATGTGTAATGCGATCTGAAAATAGCAGCATGTAATATATATAAGAAGAGAGAAAAGTATGTAAATATGTGTGATACGATTGAAAATAGCGGTGTGTGATTTAAAACTATAGAGAGAAGAAAAAAAAAAAAAAAAAAAAAAAAATGAATTTCTCACTATGTCGGAGTGACTTTGTGAGAAAAGCTGCAGGGATCGTGAAAGGTGAAAAGCAGGCATCTATGTGCAAGTATTTAAAAACATAAAAACATAAAAAAAGGGGGTGGTGAAGTGAAAAAAGAAGAGCAAGTAGTGCGCATGCTTGAAGGAACGAGTACTATGTCAGGAAGAGGTGATGTGAGTTCAGACCGTGGGAAGAAATTCTACCGCGCAAGCACGCGGTACTAGTAAGAAGCAGATTCCTCTTTGCAGAGGGTGATTAGAGTTCAAAGCGTGGGAAATAGTGTAGTGCGCAAGTGCAAAGCGCAAAGAAATACAAGAACAATACAAGCGTGAATGAGAAAAATTGAAAGCTGAAAGAGAGGGGAAGGGGAAAGGAAAAAGGGAGTGTTCCTCTAGAGGAGTATATCATTGACATGTGAAGGTGTGCGCGAAGTTATAAACAATGAAAAATATACAATATGAAAATGGGAATTTTAAGGGAATGAAAATAAAAATAAAAAATAAAAAGGATAATGAGATATAAAATGTCCATATATAAAAAAGGAAATCCTTTTGAAAGGAAGGGTAAAACAGTTTTTAAATAAGGATATAACCACGTTGGAATATTTAAAACGCATATATGAATACAAATACAGTAATTTAATACTTATAAAAAAATTATTTTTTTTTTGTAAAAACAACTAAAATGCAGGATAACCTGGGTGATGGATTAAAAAATTGCTACCTAATAAAACTCAGAGACTCATATTAAAACCCAGGGATGGGAATAAAAATATATTTTTATTCCCATCCCTGGGTTTTAATATGAGTCTCTGAGTTTTATTAGGTAGCAATTTTTTAATCCATCACCCAGGTTATCCTGCATTTTAGTTGTTTTTACAAAAAAAATAATTTTTTTATAAGTATTAAATTACTGTATTTGTATTCATATATGCGTTTTAAATATTCCAACGTGGTTATATCCTTATCTGCTTCTTACTAGTACCGCGTGCTTGCGCGGTAGAATTTCTTCCCACGGTCTGAACTCACATCACCTCTTCCTGACATAGTACTCGTTCCTTCAAGCATGCGCACTACTTGCTCTTCTTTTTTCACTTCACCACCCCCTTTTTTTATGTTTTTATGTTTTTAAATACTTGCACATAGATGCCTGCTTTTCACCTTTCACGATCCCTGCAGCTTTTCTCACAAAGTCACTCCGACATAGTGAGAAATTCATTTTTTTTTTTTTTTTTTTTTCTTCTCTCTATAGTTTTAAATCACACACCGCTATTTTCAATCGTATCACACATATTTACATACTTTTCTCTCTTCTTATATATATTACATGCTGCTATTTTCAGATCGCATTACACATTTTTATATGTTCACATCATATAGATTTTTTCATGGACACATACACACATTTTTTAGTTGCTTTTTCCCTTTTCTTTTTTTTTTTTTTTTTGAGCTTTCACTCACACATCTAGCAGCCTAAATGTAGCAATGACAGAGCAACATCACACAAGTGCCCACACACAGACTCATTCACTTGCATACGTTCCAGATAGGGGACAGTAGTAAAATGATATTTTTGCACATAATTTATATATATACATACATGCACATTTTTAGTTTTCTCACTTTCCAAAAAAAAAAAACAAAAAAACACAGACAAATTATTGGGTAAATAAGATACTCATTTATTTATCTTTTCACATTTAGAGCACTTTAAATATTTGTTTTAATATGTGAAGTTTACATCATGATGCAGCTTTTCTCCACGTGGAAATGAGTCATCACTCTGCAGCACATGGAGTGATGACGTCAAGATTGGTTACACCCCCCTCCCTTTTTTTTTTTTTTTTTTTTTTTTCCTTTTGTCTGTATGTTGTTTTATAAGGACAACTCCTCATTGACTGTAAGATTCTTTTTCCCTGAGGAAGGAGACAGATGGGTCTCCGAAACGCGTTGGAATTATCTAAATAAAAGAAAAATATTCATTTACATCCTTGCTCGTGGTTTCCTAGCGCGGTTTTTAAACCCGTTTTTCCTCCAGTCTACACTTTGATATCCATTGATAACATAACAGCAGACAAGAGTAGCCGGATGAATTCTGAAGTGTACCGGGATATACTTTCAGCCCAGATTCAGCCAAATGCCGCAAAGTTGATCGGACGGCGCTTCATAGTACAGATGGACAATGACCCCAAGCATACAGCCAAAGCTACCCAGGAGTTCATGAGTGCAAAAAAAGTTGAACATTCTGCAATGGCCAAGTCAATCACCAGATCTTAACCCAATTGAGCATGCATTTCACTTGCTCAAATCCAGACTTAAGACGGAAAGACCCACAAACAAGCATGACCTGAAGGCTGCGGCTGTAAAGGCCTGGCAAAGCATTAAGAAGGAGGAAACCCAGCGTTTGGTGATGTCCATGGGTTCCAGACTTAAGGCAGTGATTGCCTCCAAAGGATTCGCAACAAAATATTGAAAATAAAAATATTTTGTTTGGGTTTGGTTTATTTGTCCAATTACTTTTGACCTCCTAAAATGTGGAGTGTTTGTAAAGAAATGTGTACAATTCCTACAATTTCTATCAGATATTTTTGTACAAACCTTCAAATTAAACGTTACAATCTGCACTTGAATTCTGTTGTAGAGGTTTCATTTCAAATCCAATGTGGTGGCATGCAGAGCCCAACTCGCGAAAATTGTGTCACTGTCCAAATATTTCTGGACCTAACTGTATATCAATGCAATAACTTTTGCCTATAGCACAACCGTTTATGTTCAGTGATATGTTTTTTTGGCTCCAATTAGTGGATACAATTATGGTAATACCAGATTTAGAAGTTTTTTTAATCTCCAGGTTAAAAAATATTCAGAAATATGTAAAAAAAAATTGAAATGTGTCACCAATTTACTAATTTGTCAATGGAGCTACCTGAAGACTTGTTCTTTGTATGGTGAGATATTTTATTAATACCATTTTGGGACCAAATAATGTTTTAAAAGTTTTGTTATTAAATTTTTAAATCTTTTTTAAAGGGAACCTGTCACCAGTTTTTTGCCCTATAAGCTGCAGCCACCACCACTGGACTCTTATATACAGCATTCTAACATGCTGTATGTAAGAGCCCAGGCCACTGGGTATTATAAAGTGTTTTTTATGTTATACCCAGTGGCCTGGGCTCTTGTATACAGTATGTTAGAATGCTGTATATAAGAGCCCAGCGGTGGTGGCCGCAGCTTATAGGGCAAAAAAAATTGGTGACAGGTTCCCTTTAAGGGAAGAGGGATGAACAGCAATTCTGGTGATTCAGGGTATTTTTTTCCCCATGGTACTTTTGCATAGGTTAAATAATTTCATTTTTTGATACTTTTGTGGAGGAGACTTTAACAAAAATAGATATATTTTTTTACTTTTTGTCTCCATTGGGGAAAAAAGAAGATAATTTGTTTTTCTATGTATGCTTTTTTATTTTCTTTTTTCCTTTTTAGTCCTCTTAGGGAACTTGAATCTGTGATTATCTGATTGCATGTTATACATATTGGCTGGATTTTCAGGGGTACTGGCATTGCTTCCAGCAAGCCCCCAGCTACAACTGTATTCCATCAGCACCCATCAATCAAGTCATGGGGAAATGATGGGTACTGGTGTACCTCATGGCAGCACGCCTTAAATGCTACTGTTAGAGATTGACAGAAGCATTCAAGAGGTTTACAGCAGCAATCAGAGCAAGGATTAGCTCTGATAGCTGTTACATGCAGATGCCAGCAATATAACAAAGCCAGCATCACGGAGCTGAGGCCAAACCATACATCTGTACAAGGTGTATGAATATGATACATATACGTTACATATCGGGACGGTGTAATTTTAATATGAGGATCAAAGAAATTGAGAAAATTAAAGGTAATCTGTCAGCAGGTTTTTGCTATGTAATCTGAAGACAGCATGCTGTAAAGGTTAAAAAAAATGCAGCAATGCCTTTTTTGTCAAGATTTGAACTTTTTTTTTACTTTATCTTTATTTAAGCTCCAGTAGCCTATCACTGCTGTGCCCAGCAGGCATGTGAGCACTTTTCCAGCATGCCCATCCCCCCCTTCTATTGGCAAAGCCCGGTGTGGTTGGGGTTAGCTTAAGATGGTTTTACTTCAGCGTTTTCCTGCCGCATTCACAGATCCAGCACAAGAACAGTACAGTACATTAAAGTTCACTGGCAAGCTCCGGGCATATGCGGTCATGTGACCGGAGCATGTGACAGCATGTGCCCGGGGCTTGCCGCACTGTCTGTGAACTGTATTGTACTGTACTGCCCTTATGCCGGATCCGGCAGTGCGGCAGAATACCACTGATGTGTTTGTGCCCTTAGTGAGCTCTGCTGCATTGCTAAATCTAAGATCTGATTGTGTCAGAATCACTGCGCCTAGTAATCTAACTGATAGCTTATTGAATTCAGAGTCTCTTTGGCTACATTATACTGCTCTTAGATGAGGTAGCAAAAACCAGCTGACAGATTCCCTTTAAGGGAGGAATAGCTGGCATATTTTTTAATTTTGTGCTCATTTTTTGTATTTAGTGTTCCTCTAAGGTGCTATGCTGAAAGCTGACTTTAAATTACATACACTATCCTTTGTATGTTGTACATTTCTAGCCTGTTAGATATTGAGATACATCATTTACATTTAGAGTAGTTCTAGGTCGCTACTGTGATGGTTTCTTGCTATTATAATGGGATTTCCTCTGACACAAAAGATTTATGAAAATATTTACTTGTACAATTAGGCCCTGAATACAGTCTTGTCTACCTATGACAAAATGAAAACCTGTGATAAGAACTTTATTGAAGCAGTGATGGAAGAAGTAAACTCTGTATATGCCAGTCTTGCTCTGACACTGAACGATGCGGAATACATTAAAGCTGTTGTGTATGAGATCCTGTCATGTGGCCTAAAGGAGCAAGGTAAACTGTAATGCCAGTGAATGCAACCAATCTTCTTCAATGTTGGGGACTTAGAACTCTTCACTTGCTCTATGCACATGCGTAAACATATAATTGCTTCCTGTTTGAGCCATATATTTAGAGATTTACTAACATTAAAGCTAAATGGTTTTCTGCTTTTATGAAAAGATTTCTAGAGTAAAGGCCGCTTTACACGCTGCGACATCGCTCAAGCGATCTCGTTGGGGTCACGGAATTTGTGACGCACATCCGGCCGCTTTAGCGATGTCTTTGCGTGTGACACCTATGAGCGATTCTGAATCGTCGCAAAAATGGTCAAAATCGCTCATCGGTGACATGCCCCCTTATTCTCGAATATCGCTGCTGCTCGGTGTACAAAGTAGTATGTCGCTCCTGCGGCAGCACACATTGCTATGTGTGACACCGCAGGAACGAGGAACCTCACCTTACCTGCGTCCGGCCGCTATGAGGAAGGAAGGAGGTGGGCGGGATGTTACGTCCCGCTCATCTCTGCCCCTCCGCTTCTATTGGGCGGCGGTTTGGTGACGCTGCTGTGACGTCTCTGTGACGTCGCTGTGATGCTGAATGAACCGCCCCCTTAGAAAGGATGCGGTTCGCCGGTCACAGCAATGTCGCTAGGCAGGTAAGTAGTGTGATGGGTCCGCGTGATGTTGTGTGCCACGGGCGGTGATTTGCCCGTGTCGCACAACCGATGGGGGTGGGTACGCGATATCGGTCATGATATTGCAGTGTGTAAATCGGCCTTTAGTGATCTAATTCCTTCCTTGGCTTTAATCATATGGTGCATGCCAATCTTATGGCTATGCAATTCCATAAGTCATATGCACATTAAGATTTTCTTACTGGACCTCGTCAAATCTTTAGGGCAATCTGGTTTACTTGAATGATTACTTTAGTGATCATGACGAGCTCATGACGAGCCAAAAGTCCACTTAGTTAGGATGCACCAAATTCATTAAGATTCAGGCACCTTTTAACACATGTAGCAAATTTTTAAGCTGTCGGTGCCCCAGAAAATACAGTCTACGCTAGTTATGAGCCCCATCTAATAAGTCCTAGTTACTTTTCAGGAAAGTAGAGAGGCATTATTGTGTACTGTGTTTTCAAGTGGAGGAGGCTGATGGACAGGTCGTGTCCGCTAATCCTGCATTACCAAGAAGGCAGTACTTAACAAAGAAGGAGAGCTTATAATCCTTATATAATAGTAAGAGACACAAAATCATTTCCTCAACAAATTTGTTAAAATAAGGATAAAATAGCCAACCCAGCTGGCTGACCTGTTGCAATTTTAGATTAAGTGCTGTACAACATTGTATGTAACTGATCAATGCCTTTGTTAACCATATATAAACTCCATCCTTTAGACCAGTTATGAGATAGGCACACCTGTGAGAAAAGTCTCCAATTTTAGTCCTTAAGGCTATGTGTCCACGGTAGAATGTTGCTGCGGATTTTTTTTTTTTCCCCATTCTATACCCAAAATCCGCACCAAAATCCGCAACAATAATTGACATGCTGCAGATTTTTCCGGATCAAAATCCGCGGCAAATCCGCCGCGGAAAAATCCGCAGCATGGACACAGCATTTCCAAAATGCCATTGAAATGGCTTGGAAGTGCCACTGCTGCAGATTTTCGGAAAATCCGCGGTAAATCCGCGGCAAAATCCGCGCAAAATCCGCAGCGTGGGCACATAGCCTGAAGCGGGCTTTACACGCTGCGACATCGCTAATGCGGAGTCGTTGGGGTCACGGATTTTGTGACGCACATCCGGCCGCATTAGCGATGCCGTTGTGTGTGACACCGATAAGCGATTTTGCATCGTTGCAAAACCGTGCAAAATCGCTAATCGGCGACACGGGGGTCCATTCTCAATTATCGTTACTGCAGCAATAACGAGGTTGTTCCTCGTTCCTGCGGCAGCACACATCGCTGCGTGTGACACCGCAGGAGCGAGGAAGCTCTCCCTACCTGCCTCCCGGCCACTATGCGGAAGGAAGGAGGTGGGCGGGATGTTACGTCCCGCTCATCTCCGCCCCTCCGCTGCTATTGGGCGGCGGTTCAGTGACGTTTCAGTGACGTCGCTGTGACGCCGCACGGACCGCCCCCTTAGAAAGGAGGCGGTTCGCCGGTCACAGCGACGTCGCCGGACAGGTAAGTATGTGTGACAGCTCTGGGCGATGTTGTGCGGCACGGGCAGCGATATGCCCGTGTCGCGCAACAGATGGGGGCGGGTACCCACACTAGCGATATCGGGACCGATATCGCAGTGTGTAAAGTAGCCTTGAGAGTCACCAACAGGGCATGATTTCAAGGCTTCCTTTGTATTGCACAGGTGATAATCACCTATGCAATACTATGGGAATCCTAAAAACATGATCTGTTGGTGGGTCATGAGGATGGAAGTTGGTGAACACTGCTATAGATAGAGAGATGATAACTTGCTGATCATTGGGGGTCAAAACTCTGGGAATCCGACCGATCTCAATGTTTCTGAAATGCCTTGTTAAAATTAAGTGGTGGATCTGATTGCGCGCCACTGCTCCACTCATTGTATTTAGGGTAGCCGGCTATAGCACTTGGCTTTTCTCTGCCAGTCTAACATACAATGCGTGTAGTGGTGACATGGACTTTTTAGAGCTCTTTTTTCCTGAATAAATCCCACGTATCGCACCTGATCTGTCAATAGGTAATAATGTACAATGTTGGGAATATTCATTTAGTTAACATTGCTTAAAGTACAAAAATAAAATAATGTAGCTCAAAACAGAAAAGGTTAACGTCTCCTGCACTGCTGTAAGGATGATGAAAGAGTCTGGATATTGATGAATAATGATTTAATTGTCTATGCTTTTCAATGCCCACTGGCGTCTTCTTCAGGACACATCTTCAGGATTCTTACTCATCCTTACGGCAGCGCAGGAGAAGTTAAACCTTTCTGTGTTTCGCTACATTTGCATTCCACGTGGGTCTGCCGCAGCCATTTTACGCCTTCTTAGTTGGTTGTGACTTTCACAACCCATTAGGCCGAGTACACATATAACACACATACACACGCCAGTACAGTGTATACAGTACACTGGCAGCGCAGCAAGTGCCGGTCACATGCTGTCATGTGACACGGAAGTTGCGGCGCTGCCACTGTACTGTATCATACTGTACTGGCGTGCACTGCATCCGTCAAACCAGCGAAAAGCCGGATATGTATACCCGGCCTTAAAGGTGAGCCTCTCCCAGATATTTTGCTGTATTACTAAATAATACCATAATACCCTACGTGCACCTTCTGTCCTTCTGTCTCTCCAGCATTATTTGAAAAATAAAATAATAAAATCAAGAGAATATAACTTAGGGCTTGTTCACACATTTCATTTTTGTCACATTTTTTCCTTCAAGTTTTTTTCCCATTAAAAAAATGGAGCATTTTACAGTAGCAGCAAAGCGAATGAGATTTCTGAAATCTCATGCACATGAGCAACTAAAGCATTTTTTGAAATTTGCAGCATGTCAATTCTTTCATAAAAAACCCATA
The DNA here is from genome assembly GCF_048569485.1 of Anomaloglossus baeobatrachus. NCBI lineage: Eukaryota > Metazoa > Chordata > Amphibia > Anura > Aromobatidae > Anomaloglossus > Anomaloglossus baeobatrachus. The sequence continues at coordinate 469,960,026 of NC_134354.1, read as the reverse complement.
TAAAAATGTGTCAAAAGAATGCTTATTTTTTTTTCCTGCCAACACAAAAAAGTGGCAGAAAAATCTGCTGCAATTACTCAATGTATGAACATAATTTAGATAAGGGGTCCCCAAGCTTTTACTCAGGAGCCACATGTGGCTTGCTGGACCATAATGTTTTGTTTGAGGCTGCCTGCCAGCTTGGTGCAGTGGTACCTGATACAGCAAAAAGTTATGAAGAGCAGATGTCCAGATGATGACTTTTCTGACTAGCCCCATACAGAAGAAAAGATGTGGATACTCACATACTGGGTCGAGGGGAGATAGAATGATATTGCAGTTAGGGTATGGTTCCACTAGTGTATAGCTTCCGATGCAAGGGCATCAGAAGCAATATGCTAATGACCCTATCAGCCGAGGGTCATGCGATTGTGATGCGATCTTGTGATCGCTTCACAGTCGCATGCGGAGAAGAGGGAGGGAGCACTTTTTCCCCATCTCCTCCGCTGGCTGTATCTTTGTATATCACATTGCACTTGGATTACATGCTAGTGCAGTGCGATGTTTCACACGCTCCCATAGACGTGTATGGGGGTGCATGAGCCAAGACTCACTGTCAAATACAGCATGCTGCGATTCATTCCTCATGCCGCTATGGCATGAGAAATCAATTGCAGATGGACACTGCCCCATAGTTTTGCACTAGAGTGAATGCAATCTGATGTTTTATCGGATTGCACTCGTCCGTGCAAAACGCAAGTGGAACCGTGCCCTTACGTATATTTCTGTATGTGGATATACACTGCTTGGACTATTAAAAATCTCAAGTCCCAGTTATTTCAGTCCTTGAAATTTAGCAAAAAGAGTACTCATCAGTAATTATGTGTTTTATCTTGTAAAAAATACTTTTTTTTATTTTTAGAAACATCATTTGTATTTTCCTTAGCTTTTAAAAACTGGCATTAGTCTTTAAAACCTCTCCACCTGAAATTTAAATTCCGAATTAGGTGTGTGAAAATGTGCAAATACATGTTCTAGTATCAATGTTTACAATCAAATGTCTTTACAAGCACGTAACATTAGTTCCTCCACAAATAAAATGCCTTTTCTGATATAATTTCTGAGTTTATGAAGACAAATACAGTACTTTACCTACTAAAATAAAGCAAGATTTAAGTGAATGATTTCAGTATTATCTAAAATCATATACACGACTTCAGATGGGTGATATTTGTCAATAGAGGATTATTCATACTGATTTTCAGATAAATATTTACTGACATTTTACACTAAATTAAATTTCCAAATCTTACTGGTGACATTTTGTTGGCTTTTTACTTATCTCTATAGACGTTAAGCAGTGTGTACTGAAATAAAATGACCTCCAGCTTTTAAATGAATCTGTCACTATGACTTTGCTATTTCGTCTGAGAGCAGCCGAATGTAGGAAAGGGACGCTATCAGACCACTTGTTATGAGGGAGCTAGTCTTTACAGTGATAATCTCCTTGTAATAAAACACTTATTGTATGGCAACAACAGCACAAAGTCTAATAAGTGGCACATTGCTAAAATCGGTGTCTTAGCCCTATATCTTGCAGTCCTCAGATTACGTAGCAAAAACCTGCAGATTCCTTTTAAGTAATTTGTTCTATTCAGGCATCTTATTTCATTTTATTACTTTTTAATGACTCATGCCTACACATGCTTAAAGGGAACCTGTCACATGAAAAAATGCTATTATCCTGCAGATATGGGGTTAATCTTAATGTTAATTAAATTCTTTCTAAACCTGCCTGGCACCTGCACGTTGAACCCCACTGCCGGGAAGAAATTAACTATAATCCTCCGAGCAGCACTCTGGTTTCAGTCACAAGGGCGATGCTGCCGCAGGTTCTGTCTGTGTGTGGAGAACAGCGGCTGTAACCATGCCCCCCCCACTAAGTGACAGCTGATCTGCATAAGAACCTGTTTTCAGTCAGTGTGGAGGTCGTAGTAACGCCTATGGCTGTCAGAATATAGTGATTAAGTTTCTTTCTTATAACATTTTTCTATTGTGTGAAGGAGCTAAACATTAAAAAAACCATATACATGTGGCATTGCTGTAATCGTACTGACCTGACAAATAAAGCCGTGTTATCCCTTTCACAATAGAGTGCACACCCTAAAAAAACTCTCACAAGGCAATTTCTGAATTGCTGTTTTTTGATCAAAGTTTGATAACTGTATAATTTCATAATTGGCCCAATTCTCTCACATGAAAAAAATATGGCTGTCTGACCCTGCCCTAAGGGGTACTTTGCACGCTGCGACATTGCTAGCCGATTGTAGCAATGCCGAGTGCGATAGTCCCCGCCCCCGTCGCAGATGCGATATCTTGTGATAGCTGCCGTAGCGAACATTATCGCTACGGCAGCTTCACACACACTTACCTGCCCTGCGATGTCGCTCTGGCCGGCGACCCGCCTCCTTCTTAAGGGGGCGGGTCGTGCAGCGTCACAGCGACGTCACACGGCAATAGAAGCGGAGGGGCGGAGATGAGCAGGACGTAAACATCCCGCCCACCTCTTTCCTTCCTCATTGCAGGTGGGACGCAGGTAAGGAGATGTTCCTTGCTCCTGCGGCTTCATACACAGCGATGTGTGCTGCCGCAGGAACGAGGAACAACATCGTATCTGTCGCTGCAGCGAAATTATGGAAATGACCGACACTACACAGATCACCGATTTTCTATGCTTTTGCGATCGTTTATTGGTGCTTCTGGGCTTTATACGTTGCGACGTCGTTACCGGCGCCGGATGTGCGCCACTTTCTATTTGACCCCGACGAGATCGCAGTAGCAATGTCGCAACGTGCAAAGTACCCCTAAGAGTTACGCAATTTGAAATCTAGCGCTCAGTGCTCAACACTTGTTCTGCATGAGATGAACTATTGTAAAGTATATAGCAGCAGCTTGCTCCACTCTCCCATAAAGAGCACATGAGTGCTCAGCCAAGCTGAGAGTTCCTGAGTATGGGGAAACTGGAGAGATGACAGTTGAGCACGTGCTCACCTGACATCTTTTCAGTTGTATAGGTGGCTTAACACTAGAACTACTGGAATCGTGACACCTATATAGAAATACATGGTGCAAAGTAGTAAAAATAACTACCTCAGTAGTTCTAGTGTTAACACCATTACCTCATGTAAAATCCCCAGAAAGACCAGGAATTTATAACATTTCATTGGAGGATGTCCAACATTTTTGACCACTCTCTGTGAGCCAGAACAGACAGATAGCAGTCCCTGTATTAAATGCATGGCCATTCATCTAAATGGCTGATGGGTAGTATTACAATCCAACTGTACTAGTTATGAATAGCCCCCTTAAACGGGTTGTCTAAGATTTTCACGAAAGTCTACTGTGACTCTATCCTGCATACTGTGCAATTTGATATGCCGCAGTATTCAATTTGAGCTTAACTGAGTAACTAAGTGTGTAGTATATATATAATGTTAGAATTCTGCTTTGCTAGCAAGTTTCAGCAGTTGTCAAGTGCCTGGAAGTATAAGATTTGCACTAAATTGTGGTCATGTTCTGCTTAGATTCTCATCTACTTCTCTCAGTAGAACATTGAGAGAAGCAATTGATTAGGCAGGTAATCGCAACAATCCGCTCCAACAGCAGAGCCAAATTCTATCATTCTACTTACTACACACTGTAAAGGGTGCTTTACACGCTGCGACATCGCTAGCGATTGCTAGCGATGTCGAGCGCTATAGCACCCGCCCCCGTCGTTCATGCGACATTTGATGATCGCTGCTGTAGCGAACATTATCTCTACGGCAGCGTCACACGAACATACCTTGTCAGCGACGTTGCTGTGACCGCCGAACAATCCCTCCCTCAAGGGGGAGTTCAGCGTCATAGCGACGTCACTGTGGCGTCACTAAGCGGCTGGCCAATAGAAGCGGAGGGGCGGAGATGAGCGGGACGTAACATCCCGCCCACCTCCTTCCTTCCGCATTGCCGGTGGATGCAGGTATGGAGATGTTCGTCGTTCCTGCGGTGTCACACATAGCAATGTGTGATACCGCAGGAACGACGAACAACATCGTACCTGTGGCAGCAGCGATATTAAGGAAAGGAGCAACGTGTCAATGATCACCGTTTTTGAACGATTTTGCGATCGTTGAGCGTCGCTCCTTGGTGTCACACGCTGCGATGTCGCTACCGGCACCGGATGTGCGTCACTAACGACGTGACCCCAACGATATATCGGTAGTGATGTCGCAGCGTGTAAAGCACCCTTTAGTTATTCAGTAAGTTGCACTGTTTGCTGATAGTTGCTGCATGGTGGAAAACTCTTTTAACTGCTATAGTCGGCCTGTGTAAATTCACCTTACTCCTGTCCAACATAATTACTGAAGTCAGATATCTTGTAAAGCTAACAGCTCATAGTCTGCAAAGTTTACTGATTATGATGAAAATATTAAAGGGAACCTGTCAGCAGATTTAGGGGCCTATAAGCTGCAGCCACCCTCACCAGGCTCTTATATACAGCATTTTAACATGCTGTATATAAGAGCCAAGGCTGCTGTGTAGAACGTAAAAATCACTTTATAATAAATACCTAAAACAGTCGCTGCCGTGGAGTTGGGCCATATGGGCGTCATCGTTCTGCGGTACTAACTCTCCTCTTTTAGCCATCTTCGTCCTCCTACTGAAGCCTGTGTGCATGATACGTCTTACGTAGAGTTGAGCGCGGTTCGAGGTTCTCCAGTTCGCGGCTCGAATGATTTTGGGGGCTGTTCTAGATAGAACTAGAACTCGAGCTTTTTGCTAAAGTTCGATAGTTCTAGATACGTTCGAGAACGGTTCTAGCAGCAAAAAGCAGGGCTTTTTACAGCTACAGTGTGCAGGAGCCATCGCTGGCAGCCTGCCAGAAGCTGGTAACCAAGATAAATATTGGGTATCCAAGCAAAGCGCTTTGGTTAGTAACCCGATATTTATCCTAGTTACGTGCAGGAAGCCCACACTTCCCCGCTCAGCTTGCTCCGCCCCCTCCTGCACGCGGCATGTACACATACATACACACACACACACACACACGTCCCCAGCCATGCAGTCCACGACACTGACGTCCTCCTGGCACTCTGCACACATGGTCCCGCTCGGCTTACCTGCGGTGATGAAGTCCCAACCTCAGCGCTGTCACTGTCCTCCATGGCCGCCGCTTGTCACATCACCTTCTCTCGCTTCCGACCTGAGACTGACTAGCGGTGACGTCACGGGCCTCTCGCGATACTTGGCTGTGAAGGCGGCGGTCATTAAACTCAGTGACAGGTGCTGTCGGCAGTGCAGGAGATCAGCGCAGGTAATGTACCTCGCTGACAGCAGCACTTGTAATGCCCTGCAGTGACCTGGGCTGACCCATTGATGTTAGCTCAGGTCACTGCACTGCTCTCCCAGCCAATGGGGAACATCCTGCTCTTCATTGACTGGGACAGTGTGGATCGTCATGGCAACCCCTTGGATTACACCAGACCTGGATTTGTTTTTCTTTCTAATAAATTGGTTAAAGAGGGAGTATTTTTTCAAATAAAAATGTGTTTGTCATCTATTTTTTTTTATTACTGACTGGGTTGGTGATGTCGGGTATCTGATAGACGCCTGACCTCACCAACCCCAGGGCTTGATGCCAGGTGACATTACACATCTGGTATTAACCCCATATATTACCCCGTTTGCCACCGCACCAGGGCGCGGGATGAGCTGGGGCGAAACACCAGGATTGGCACATCTAATGGATGCGCCACTTCTGGGGCGGCTGCGGCCTGCTATTTTTAGGCTGGGGAGAGTCCAATAACCATGGACCTCCCTAGTCTGAGAATATCAGACCCCAGCTGTCTGCTTTACCTTGGCTGGTGATCCAATTTTGGGGAGACCCCTACGTGTTTTTTTTTTTAAATTATTTATTTAATTTAAAATAACAGCGTGGGGTGCCCTCAGTTTTGGATTACCAGCCAAGGTGAGGTTGCCAGCTGTAGTCTGCAGGCTGCAGCCGTCTGCTTTACCCTAGCTGGCTACAAAAATAGGGGGAACCCTACGTCATTTTTTTTTTCATTTTTTTGGCTAAATACAAAGCTAAGCACCCCTTAGTGCCACATGAAAGGCACCAAAGGGTGCAAAATTACAAAATGCAGGAGAGTGGGACATTATGTGTCTTTCTGCCATTATAATGATAGAAAAGACTGATATGAAGTGCACAAGCACAAGAAAATCACCAGAGCGCTCTACGCTGTGAAAAGCAGTAGAAAATGGCACTGGAGTGAACATGTGACCGCCTCATGTAGGATGAAGCTATGGATCCTGGGTAAATTTATGCATTTACCCTCCTTCAGTTTTTTTGCAGTACACAAAAAAACCGGAAGGCACACGGATGACAAACAGATGACATACGGACCGTCTACGGAACGGAAACGGATGCCACACGGATGCACCCGTGAAAAAAAACGGACTGTTTTTTGCAAACCGCAAAAATGGATCGGTCGTGTTAATGTAGCCTTATTCTGATCTGCCGTTTATAAACAGCAGGCAGAAATAAGTGAATAACGCCCCCCAGCGTCAGAAAATCTCCGGGGTTTCAGGGCTAGCTGAGACCCTGGAGATCATGATTCAGGACGGTTTTTCCAGTCCCCGCTCACGTGATCACAGGTATACACCGTACACCGATGATCACGTTACAGTAAATGACAGCACCGGTAAAAAATTATTTATCTCCCATCTGGCATGAACAAACATGATAAATCTCCTCCCCGGTCCCCCGGTGTCGCCAAAGTGCCCCCCCTGATGCCCTCCCAGAAATCCAAGATGGCCGCGCACACAGCAGCGCGCCGGCCGCATTCACCCTACTCCTCTGATTTCTGTCGCATGTGCCATGACACATGCGACAAAAAACTCCTCCCCAGGCCCTGCCAGGTCACCCCCTATAACCCCACCGGTGTTCCCCGGTGTCCCACGGTACCTGTGCAGCGTTTATCTCCCCCACGGCCCTCTTCTTCGCAATAGACGCTGCCGCATGCACAGAGCGGCTGTCAGCTCAGCTTCCTGTGTTCAGACACAGTGAGTGGTGGTTATGCATCTGTAAGCTAAATGGGCGGCACGGTGGCTGAGTGGTTAGCACTGCAGTCTTGCAGTGCTGAGGTCCTGGGTTCAATTCTCACCAAGGACACCATCTGCAAGGAGTTTGTATGTTCTCCCCGTTTTTGCGTGGGTTTCCTCCGGGTACTCCGGTTTCCTCCCACACTCCAAAGACATACAGCGCTATGGAATTAATAACGCTATATAAATGAATAAATTATTATTATTACTGCAATGCCCTGCTCATGAGGTAAGGAACATAATTGATCAGGAGAGCTATACTACATTTCCAAATGGAGGGATTTGTTTTTATAGTTTTCCTGCTGAACGACTACCAAACATGAGAGTCCGTTATACGCCACAAGAAAACACATCTAAATAGCGAGCTCTGTTGTTAAGTATTCATTCAGCTGGATAACTGGACTTAAAGGGGTATTCCATCTCCAAGATCCTATCCCCAATATATAGTAGGTGGAATAGCAATAATATCAGCAAATACCAATATTTGGAAATGTAGAATAGTTCTCCTGATTAGGCATGCCCTTACCTCATGAGCAGGGCATTGCAGCTTTGGTAGCAACCATTACGACATGGACTTTGCTGCTGTGGACCCGGGAGAGTGAGTGCAGATTCATTGCACCCACACTCCTCACATGAAGGGTCCGCACTCCTAGAAAATGGGGGATACGTTCCCTGAGTGTCTACCCCCCATATTCTAGACGGTCCAGAGTCGTCGTGGGACCCCTTTATTTTTTTTCTTACAATAAATTGGTGAAAGAGGAAATGTTTTGGGGACTGTTTTTTCAAATAAATTTCTTTTGTCGATTTTCTTTTTTGTTAGTACTGACAGTTTATGATGTTGGGTATCTAATAGACGCCATGACATCACAAACTGCTGGGCTTGATCTCAGGTGACTTTACAGCTAGTATCAACCCGATTTATTACCCCGTTTGCCACTGCACCAGGGCACGGGATGAGCTGGGGTGAAGCGCCAGGATTGGCGCATCTAGTGGATGCGCCACGTCTGGGGTGCCTGCGGCCTGCTATTTTTAGGCTGTGAAGGCCCAATAACTATGGACCTTCCCACCCTGAGAATACCAGACCACAGCTGTCCGCTTTACCTTGGCTGGTGATCCAATTTGGGGGGAACCCTACTTTTATTGTGCAATTATTAATATTTATAAAATAATTATAAAAAAAGAGCCTGGGAGGACCTCCACATTGGATCCCCAACCACGGTAAAGCTGCCAGCTGTGGTTTTCAGGCTCCAGCCGTCTGCTTCACCCTAGCTGGCTATCAAAAATGGGGGGACCCAACGTCATTTTTTTTTTAACTATTTTTTAAATAGAAAAAATTAATGGGCTTCCCTGTATTTTTATTGCCAACCAAGGTAACGGCAGGCAGATGGGGGTGGCAACCCATAGCTGTCTGCTTTATCTGCGCTGAGAATCAAAAATACCGCGGAGCGCTACGTAATTTTTTTTAAAGATTTATTTTTTAAAGATTTATTTTTACAGCACTGTGATGTCCAGCAATCAAAATACAGGGAAGCCCATTTTGTTTTTAGTTATTTAAATAAATAATTTAAAAAAATATATATGGGCTCCCGCTGCATTTTTTGTATTGCTAGCTAAGGGTAATCCAAGCAGCTACTGGCTGCTAACCCCCACTGCTTGGTGTTACCTTCACTGGCAATGGAAAATCCAGGGAAGCATTTTTTATTTTTTTTGCCAAAAAACTACAAAAAAAGGACGTGAGCTTCGCCATATTTTTGTATGCTAGCCAGGTATAGCAGGCAGGTGCTGGAAGAGTTGGATACAGCGCCAGAAGATGGCGCTTCTATGAAAATGCCATTTTCTGAGGCGGCTGCAGACTGCAATTCGCAGCAGTGGGGCCCAGAAAGCTCAGGCCAACCTGTGCTGCAGATTCCAATCCCCAGCTGCCTAGTTGTACCTGGCTGGACACAAAAATGGGGCGAAGCCTACGTCATTTGTTTTCTAATTATTTCATGAAATTCATGAAATAATAAAAAAAGGGCTTCCCTTTATTTTTGGTTCCCAGCCGGGTACAAATAGGCAACTGGGGGTTGGGGGCAGCCGTAACTGCCTGCTGTACCTGGCTAGCATACAAAAATATGGCGAAGCCCACATAATTTTTTCAGGGGGCAAAAAACTTCTGCATACAGTCCTGGATGGAGTATGCTGAGCCTTGTAGTTCTGCAGCTGCTGTCTGTCTGTATGGAGAAGAGCAGACAGCAGCTGCAGAACTATAAGGCTCAGCATACTCCATCCAGGACTGTATGCAGAAGTTTTTTGCCCACCAAAAAAATGACGTGGGCTTCGCCATATTTTTGTATGCTAGCCAGGTACAGCAGGCAGCCACGGGCTGCCTCCAACCCCCAGTTGCCTATTTGTACCCGGCTGGGAACCAAAAATATAGGGAAGCCCGTTTTTTTTAATTATTTCACTTATTTCATGAAATAATTAAAAAACCAATGACGTGGGCTTCGCCCCATTTTTGTGTCCAGCCTGATACAACTAGGCAGCTGGGGATTGGAATCCGCAGCACAGGTTAGCCCGGGGTTTCTAGGCGCCTCTGCTGTGAATTGCAGTCCGCAGCCGCCCCAGAAAATGGCGCTTTCATAGAAGTGCCATCATCTGGCGCTGTATCCAACTCTTCCAACAGCCCTGAAGCCGGGTGGCTTGTTGGGTAATAATGAGTTAATACTAGCTTTGTTTTACTAGCTAGTATTAAGCCAGAGATTCTTAATGTCAGGCACGTTTGACCCGGCCATTAAGAATCTCCAATAAAGGGTTAAAAAAAAGACACCACACAGAGAAAAAATACTTTAATAGAAATAAATACACAGACACATTAGAGACTCCATCTTTATTACCCCCTGTCAGCCCTCCACGATCCATGGTCTTCTGTCTTTCTCGTTCAACAAATGCAGCTCTGCTCCATCACTGCTGCATGGGGGAAGACGCTGCTGCTCCACGTACAGCCTTCAATCCGTGAAGGCTGCACGGGAAGCAGCATGCAGCCTTCACTCCGTGAGTGATCAGTGCTGCTGGCTGTCAGCGGTAACGCTGACAAACGCGTTACCATAGCAACGGTTCTCCCGGAGCCGCGGTTAGCGGTGACGTCACCGCTAACTGCGTTGCTATGGCAAAGGTGATCTCCGTTAATGACCGGCTGTGTCAGCCGGTCCCTAACGGAACGGGGAGTCGACCGTGTGCTAGAGCATGTCGCCGGTACACGGCGATACACAAATGTGCACCGTGTACCGGAGAGATGCACTCGCAGGTCCTACATGACGCGTCATAGTCATGTGACCAGTCTGTAGCCAATGAGATAATAGCCACGTGACTCGTCACATGGCTATTTTGACGTCACGATAGGTCCTGCATCACTGCTGGCAGTGCTGGTCACCGGGAGGATTCAGCAGTCATCGGATGGAATAGCGGCAGGAGACAGAGTGCAGGAGGGATCGCGGGGACCGGTAATTGTTATGGCAATGTTTATTAACTGTTTGTGTACATTTATCATGCATTTTTATGTGTTTGTGATTGCCTCCCATTATATCCTATAGGTTCGAGTTTGGTTCGTCGAACGTTCGACGAACCGAACTCGAACGAGACCTCCGTTCGGCGAACTGAACTCGAGCCGAACCACGGCCAGTTCGCTCATCTCTAGTCTTACGTCATACACACTCGCCAGTCCAAAGCAGGCGCTCTACAATACTTTGATCTGCCCTGGTCAGCACCCCACCACATGCACTCCGGCTTCAGAAGAAGGATGACAAAGATTGCCGAAGGAGGAGGCGCCGGCACCAGAGAACGAAGATGCCCATATGACCCAGCTCCCCTGTAGCGACTGTTTAGGTGCGTATTATAAAGTGACTTTTTTGATTCTACACAGCGGCCTGGGCTCATATATACAGCATGCTAGAATGAACCCACTGGTGGTGGGCACAGCTTATAGGCCCCAATTCTGGTGACAGATTCCCTTTAAGCTGTATTCACATAGCATTATTGCCCCATGCTTAGACTGTACACCAGAAATATTCCCAAAGAACGTATGGGCCCATTGGTTTCCCCTTTTGCATAGCCTTCATGTGCCTTCTGAAGTTGTCAATAATAGATGTATGGTACATCATTATAACAGAATAATCTGATACATCGCTTTTATTTGTACACATAAGCCCAATACATTATTTTACACTTATCATGCTCCACATTCTCCCTCCTTGAGGCACAACTCATTTCACATTTATCGTACACCATGTGGGCCTCTGTGCTCTCAAATGCCAGGGCTCGATTTCAGTCCCCGTCCGGCTTTGCAATATCCTATTGTTATTCTGGTAATATAGATAGATTTGAAAATGAATAAGTACTTAACAAAATACGTGGCAGATTTATTGGTCCTGCGTGATTCTGTCAGTCAGCATTTCTGCACACGTACAAAGAAATCAATTCTGAAATCAGTTTTATGAAATGGAAAGCTGCCTGGAATTAAACATTACTATCCACTCAACCTTCTGATGTATCGTTCTTTTAAGGAATAACAGATTGTCCTTACAAAGACTATCATTTTTTCTTTAGAGTCTTCAAATCAAATGTGCACTGACTTTCATCCACACTGCTGTATCAGTTGCAATAATTCAATGCTTTTTTTTGCTTTACAACACAAATAATCTGTTCTTAAACAGTTAAATAGTTTTTAGGTTAAAAAATAAAACCCACAGTATATCCATTCAGTTCATCCTTTTTTTACCTGAAAATTTCCATTGATCAAGAGGGACCAAAAAAACACCCTAAACATTTTTTCCCCTATCAATCAGAGTTGATTTTTATGAACCGAATGTAAATGATTGGTAAAAGCACCATTTTTTGTTAAAAATCTTGTATTATTACATACAAAGTATGACTTTTGTCCTCTATGAGATCTGAAAATCTGGCAAAAGAGGCAATTAGAAAAGTTTTCAAAGGTCAATAAGTTTTTTAAAATTTATTACATTCTCAGTTTTCTATTCTGTACTCCATAATACAGAAGAGAAGACTAAAGGGTGCTTTACACGCTGCGACATCGCTAACGATATATCGTCGGGATCACGTCGTTAGTGACGCACATCCGGCGCCGTTAGCGACATCGCAGCGTGTGACACCAAGGAGCGATGATCAACGATCGCAAAAACATCAAAAATCGTTGATTGTTGACACGTCGTCACTCCTTTTCCAAGTATTATTGGGGTGCATGCCGCTGGTTGGTCGTCGTTCCTGCGGCGTCACACATCGCTATGTGTGAGGCCACAGGAATGACGAACATCTCTTTACCTGCATCCACCGGCAATGAGGAAGGAAGGAGGTGGGCTGAATATTCCGCCCGCTCATCTCTGTCCCTCTTCTGCTATTTGGCGGCCGCTTAGTGACGCCGCAGTGACTTCGCTATGACGCCGAACGTACCTCCCCCTTGAAGGAGCCAATTCGCTTAAAAGGTATGTGCGTGTGACGCTGCCGTAGCGATAATGTTCGCTACGGCAGCGATCACCAAATGTCGCACGAACGATGGGGGCGGGTGCTATTGCACACGACATCGCTAGCTATCGCTAGCGATGTCGCAGCGTGTAAAGCACCCTTTAGGCTATACAACCCCCAATTTCCCCAAACAAAAGTTGTGACACTATATAAAATTTAAAGGAAACAAGAATGGAGTGATTCAGAAGTCTCTTACATCATATATTATTCCCAACAAAATATAGATCACAGAAACTGATAGTACCCACCTATCGCAAAAAAATTGGGACAGGTTTAATAAAAGGATGGAAATTTAAGTAGTACTGATGAAAAAAAAGCAGGAGGGTCAAGTTACAGCTAAGTCTCATATCTATTTATTAAAAAAGAGCATGTTAGAGAGGCAGAGGCTCTCAGAAACAAAGATGGTCAAAGGTTCACCTACAGTATCTATAAACAACTGGTTTAAAAATTGTGAAACAATTTACAATAACTGTTTCCTCAACATAAAATTGCAAATAATTTGAATATCCTAGCATCTACAACACAATGAAAAGTTACAGACATTTTAGAAAAAAATCATATACACTGAATTCATGTACATTAAAAACAGACATAATTTGATTGGGCAAATCATTCAGTAATACTTCAGTAAGGCTATGTGCGCACGTTGCGTAATTACATGCAGTTACGCTGCGCTTTGTAGCACAGCGTAACTGCATGCGTCCTGCGTCCCCTGCATAATCTATGGAGATTGTGCAGGGGCCGTGCGCATGTGGCATATTAGAGCACAGCACATCGACTGCTGCCCGAAGCGCGCGTTCTAAGAAGTGACATGTCACTTCTTCCGTGCGCTTTGCCGGCAGCCCCTGCTCTGTCTATGGCAGGAGCTGCAGTCAGAGCGCATGGAATCGGCTTTTTTTTTTCACTACGGACATTTTCTGCAGCGATTTGAAGCGCACATGTGCTCTTCAGATCGCTGCAAAAATTTCTGCAGTGACAAAACGCAACGTGAGCACATAGCCTAATACTGGACTCAGGAATACTTCCAGAAATAATTGTTTCTGTAATTGGCTATGTAATTTCGCAAATGCAAGTTAAAGCTCTATCATGCAAAGAAGATGCCATATATCGATACAATCCAAAAATGTTGCCATCTTCTCTGGTCTAGACGACTGAAGTAAAATGCTAAATTATTTTATGGTTAGATAAATTAAAATGTTAAATTCTCTATACTATAGAAACTATAGATGTAATTTCCTGCGGGCTGAAGTGGAGAGAGACCAGCTTGTTATCAGCACATGGTTCAAAAGCCTGCATCTCTGATGATATGGGGTAGCAATAGTGCCAATGGCATTGGCAGCTTACACATCTTTAAAGGCACTACAAGTGCCTCTCAATTAATTAGAATATCATCAAAAAGTTAATTTATTTCAGTAATTCAATACTAAAAGGGAAACACATATATTACAGTATATAGAGTCATTGCACACAGAGTCTTCTATTTCAAGTGTTTTTTTTCTGTTACTGTTGATGATTATGGCTTACAGCCAATGAAAACCCAAAAGTCATTATCTCATGAAATTAGAATTTTATATAAGACCAATAGAAAAGATGATTTTAAACTCAGAAATGTTGGCCTAATGAAAGTTATGTACAGTAAATGCATACTTGTTGGGGGTTCCTTTTGCATTAATTACTACATCAATGCAGCAGGGCATGGAGGCGATCAGCCTGTGGCACTGCTGAGGTGTTATGGAAGTCAAGATTGATTTGATAGCAGTCTTCAGCTCATCTGCATTGTTGGGTCTGGTGTCTCTCATCCTCCTCTTGACAGTATCCCATAGATACTCTATGGGGTTAAGGTCAGGCGAGTTTTCTGGCCAATCAAGCATAGCGATACTGGGGCTATTAAATCAGGTATTGGTACGTTTGACAGTGTGGACTGGTGCCAAGTCCTGCTGTATAATGAAATTTCCATCTCCAAAAAGCTTGTCGGCAGAGGGAAGCATGAAGTGCTCTAAAATTTCCTGGTAGATGACTGCACGGATTTTGGTCTTGATAAAACACAGTGAACCTACACCTGCAGATGACATGGCTCCCCACACCATCACTGATTGTGGAAACTTCACACTAGACCTCAAGCAGCTTGGATTGTGGCCTCTCCATTCTTCCTCTAGACTCTGGGACCTTGATTTCCAAATGAAATGCAAAATTTACTTTGAAAACAACACCTTGGACCACTGAGTAACAGTCCAGTTCTTTTTCTCATTGGCCCAGGTAAGACGCTTTTGGCATTGTCTATTGGTCATGAGTGGCTTGACACAAGGAATGCGACAGTTGTAGTCCATGTACTGGATAATGTCTGTGTGTGGTGGCTCTTGAAGCACTGACTCCAGCTGCAGTTTACTCCTTGTGAATCTTCCCAAAATTTGTGAATGGCCTTTTGTTACCAATCCTATCAAGGCTGTAGTTATCCCAGTTGCTTGTGCACCTATTTTTACCACATTTGTTTCTTCCACTCAACTTTCCATTAATATGCTTCGATACAGCACTCTGTGAACAGCCAGCTTTTTTTTAGCAATGACCTTTTGTGGCTTACCATCCTTGTAGAGTGTGTCAATGACTGCCTTCTGGACATTTGTTAAGTCAGCAGTCTTCCCCATTACAGTGTAGCCTACTGAACCAGACTAAGGGGCCATTTTAAACGCTTCTGAAACCTTTTCAGGTGTTTTATGGTCATTATTCTAATTTTCTGAGATAAAGACTTTTGGGTTTTCATTGGCTGTAAGCCATAATCATCAACAATAAAACACATAAACACTTGAAATAGATCACTTTGTTTGTAATGACTCTATATATGTGTTTCCCTTTTTGTATTGAATTACTGATATGCTAAATTATTGAGATGCACTTGTATTTCTGCTGTGCATTATAAAAAGGTTTAGAACAACATATCCTCTCATCCAAACCAAGTCTATTTTATTGAAAGTCTTGCATATTTTAGAAAGACACATGCTACACTTCTACAGAACATATGTTGCAAAGATAAGACTTTGATAGAGCGGCCGACTGTGGTGTCAGGAACTTGATGTGATGTCACCGGATCCCCGAGGTTACAGAACCCGGGGGTCACGGAGCGGAAAACAGCGGTCTGCAATAGTGCATCTCACAGGCACTATTGCCAACATAAGGTATTTGAGAGAAACATTGATTCTCAATATAATATCGATCTAGAAAATAAAAAATATGGGTGAACCACCCTTTTAAATATAACAAAATTACTAAATTTGCTTTTCCATAAAGGCCCACAATGCAAGGGGAATAAGTTAAAGCGGTTGTCCTCTACTTGGACAATCCCTTCTTAAAAACTTCTGTGTCCTAGTAAATAAAAACACAATATATTTGGCACTGTTTCAGTAATGTCGGTGTTGTGTTTGATTGTGCTGATTCTCACGTGAAATAACAATGTCCTGCGAGAACCAGATGACACAGCGTCAACATCTCTGGTGCTGCACCTGTATAGGAATGTGGTTAATGGTGTTTTTATTTTCATGGGGAACTCATGCATTTCATAAAGGGTTGTCCAAGTAGTTGACCAGTTCCTTTACACAATAAACATAATTAGCATTTCAAGTGTTTCTATATAAAATCTAAGTTTGTTAATTAGATAATGTTTGATACCAAAAATTACCTTTGTATAGTAAACATACAGGGTTGCTGTGTTTCTCATATGTTTTTATCGCTTTCCAGAATTTCTTGTCATCAACTCTCTAAAGATTCCTCTACCATCTGCTGATGTTGATCCTACACAATATTACAGCTGGTTAACTGACCACATGCCAACAAAACTGTCAAGTTTGCCAGGGAAGATGGAAGGAGCTCTTCATGACAAAAAGTATGTTATACTATGTATGTGTATGTATAGCAGTTAAGTGGCATGATATTTTTCAAATAGGATCAGGATAAAGCACTTTACTAGGTTACTATGATAGAGAATAAAGTTAACATAATTTTTTTCTGAAATTATCAATGACATCAGACCTCTGAGGTTGTCCTGTAGTAGCAGTAACCACATTAACAGTTTCAATCATTTGTTTTTCGGTAATTATATGGGATTGTGTGCCGCCCCCGTGCCAGCAGCCGGGCTGCTCAGATCCGGATCCGCGGTGGCTCAAGGGGTCTCCGGACCCGGGGGTCATGCGGCCACTCAACAAAGGGGAATATTTACAGGGGACGGTATAGTTACAGTTCGTGACGCCACCCACAGGTCGTGGTAATGTGGGAAACCACCGCTGCTGCGTTTGGGGGAGCGCCCGGGAGCGATGGGATGGCAGCTTGTGATATTAACCACTCCGTAGGTAGGGGGGAAGATGCCCCAGGGCTTGGTGATGGTAGTAGGAGCCGTGGGCTCTAGGCCTGGGAGACAGGGAGCAGAGAAACTCACAGTGGTTGTCGTGGTGCTGGATGAGGCTGTGCTGATTTGTGAGGTCAATGAATACACAGGCTGTGATTTAACCAAACGTCCTTCAGTACTGCTGCCGCTGGGGTGGAGCACATCCAGGTGACTGTTCCCAGTGATGTTACTAGTGTGCTTTGGTCTAGTCTGACCCTCTGGGAGCCTCCACTTCCACAGCCCCTCACTCTCTGAGGCTGCTCTCTCACGCTGTCTGGGATCTCCAATTCCCCAGACTACTCTTCCCCTGAGAGCTACTTGAGAGCCACCACTCTCTTTGATACCCAGCCGACGATTAACGTCACCTCCCACCCAGTCTGCTTAACCCTTCAGTGGGCAGCCCATTTCCTCACTGGACTTGCCTCCTGGTGTGTGTGTATGGGATTTGCATGCTGGTCTTAGCACATCACTGGGTGACACCTGGAACCAAGGGAGAGATGGATGCTGCACGGAAAGGAAAATTGTGCAACACCCTGTGACGGCCTGGGACGAATGTTTGACAAACCATTTGACGAACCATTCGAACCCCATTGAAAACAATGGGAGGCAAACACAAACACATAAAAACACATTATACATGTACAAATACAGTTATTAAACATTGCCATAACGCTTACAGGTCCCCGCGACGCGTCCTGCACTCTGTCTCCCGCCACTTTTCCTTCCGACAATCGGTGCATCCTTCCGGTAACCAACACTGATGATAGGACCTTCCGTGACGTAAAAAAAAGCATGTGACCAGTCACGTGTCTATTATCTCATTGGCTACAGACTGGTCACATGTCTAGACGTCATGCTAGGTCCTGTCAGTGCATCTCTCCGGTACGTGGTGATCATTCCAGCATCTCCGTGTACCGGCGAAATGCTCTGGCACATGGTCGGCTTCCCCGTTCCTGCATGTGGGCGCTCTTTACAGAGTCAGCCCACATGCAAGGACTAGATGCCACAGCTGGTGAATAGCGGCACTGGGAATCACGTGATCGGAGCACCGTTACTATGGTAACCCGCCTGTCAGCGGTGACGTCACCGCTCACAGCCGGCAGCCTCTGGTCACTCACTGAGTGATTAGACTGCACGGAGAGCAGCAGCGTCTTCCTCCCATGCAGTGCTGTCTGATGTAGCAGAACTGCATGGGTTGACGGAGAAAGAAGACAGAAGACCAGGATCGTGGAGGACTGACAGGGAGTAATAAACTGGAGTCTCTAATGTGTCTGTGTGTTTATTTCTATTAAAGTATTTTTTCTCTATGTGGTGTCTTTTTTTTAACCCTTTCTTGGAGATTCTTGATGGCCGGGTCACACTTGCCTGCCATTAAGAATCTCTGGCTTAATACTAGCTAGTAAAACAAAGCTAGTATTACCTCATTATTACCCAGCAAGCCACCCGGCTTCAGGGCTGCTGGAAGAGTTGGATACAGCGCCAGATGATGGCGCTTCTCTTAAAGCGCCATTTTCTGGGGCGGCTGCGGACTGCAATTCGCAGCAGAGGGGCCCAGAAAACACGGGCTAACCTGTGCTGCGGATTCCAATCCCCAGCTGCCTAGTTGTACCTGGCTGGACACAAAAATGGGGCGAAGCCCATGTCGTTTTTTTTTTTAAATTATTTCATGAAATTCATGAAATAATTAAAAAAAGGGCTTCCCTATATTTTTAGTTCCCAGACGGGTACAAATAGGCAGCTGAGGGTTGGGGGCAGCCCGTACCTGCCTGCTGTACCTGGCTAGTATACAAAAATATGCCAAAGCTCACATCATTTTTTTTTTTTTAGTTTTTGGCAAAAAAAAAAAAAAATGCTTCCCTGGATTTTCCATTGCCAGTAAAGGTAACACCAAGCAGTGGGGGTTAACAGCCAGTAGATGCTTGGATTACCCTTAGCTAGCAATACAAAAAATGCAGCGGGAGTCCATATATTTTTTTTTAATTATTTATTTAAATAACTAAAAAAAAATGGGCTTCCCTGTATTTTGATTGCCTGACATCACAGTACTGTAAAAATAAATCAATAAAAAAAATGATGTAGCGCTCCGCGGTGTCTTTGATTCTCAGCTCAGATAAAGCAGACAGCTACGGGTTGCCACCCCCATCTGCCTGGTGTTACCTTGGCTGGCAATCAAAATACAGGGAAGCCCATTAATTTTTTTTATTTAAAAAAATTGACGTGGCGTTCACCCATTTTTGATAGCCAGCTAGGGTAAAGCAGATGGCTGTAGCCTCAAAACCACAGCTGGCAGCTTTACTGTGGTTGGTGATCCAATGTGGAGGTCACCCCAGGCTCTTTTTTATAATTATTTTATAAATAATAATAATTACAAAAAAAAAGTAGGGTCCCCCCCAAATTGGATCACCAGCCATGGTAAAGCGGACGGCTGTGGTCTGGTATTCTCAGGGTGTGAAGGTCCATAGTTAGTGGCCCTTCACAGCCTAAAAATAGCAGGCCGCAGGTGCACCAGAAGTGGCACATCCACTAGAAATGCCAATCCTGGCGCTTCACCCCAGCTCATCCCGTGCCCTGGTGCGGTGGCAAATGGGGTAATAAATGGGGTTGATACTAGCTGTAAGGTCACCTGACATCAAGCCCAGCAGTTTGTGATGTCATGGCGTCTATCAGATACCCGACACCACAAACTGTCAGTACTAACAAAAAAAATAGACAAAAAAAAATTTATTTGAAAAAAACACTCCCCAAAACATTCCCTCTTTCACCAATTTAGGCCCCCTTCACACGTCCGTGATACACGTGCGTGTTTGGTCCGTTTCCGTATATACCGGAGACACGGCCAAACGTACACCAATGTTAATCTATGATTGTGGTCACACGTGCGTTATTTCATTATGTCCGTGTGTGCGTGTCCGTGATCCGTATGTGTTTGCGTTTTGCACGGATGCATGTCCGTTATCTGCACGGAGCACGCACACTGTGGACACAATGAAAGTCTATGGGTATGTGCACACACGTTAGTAAACACGTATGCATCTACCTATAGTCCGTGTCCGTTTGGTGTTTTTATTTCTAGTGATGTCGGCTTTTCTTTCTATTTCTGTGTATGTCGGTCAATCTCCCTGAGTCCGTCGGTCGGTCTCTCTGTCGGTCTCTCTGTCCCTCTCTCACAGTCTGTCGGTCAGTT
Organism: Anomaloglossus baeobatrachus; assembly: GCF_048569485.1. NCBI lineage: Eukaryota > Metazoa > Chordata > Amphibia > Anura > Aromobatidae > Anomaloglossus > Anomaloglossus baeobatrachus. The sequence continues at coordinate 469,939,831 of NC_134354.1, read as the reverse complement.
TCCCCCCCCTCTCTCATACTTACCGTTCCCCGATCACCGGCGCGGCGCTGCAGGGCATTCACACTGCTGCGGCGGCTTTTACTATTTTTAAAAAGCCGGCCGCTCATTAAACAATCTCCTATTCCCTGCTTTCCCTGCCCACCGGCGCCTATGATTGGTTACAGTGAGACACGCCCCCACACTGAGTGACAGGTGCCTCACTGCACCCAATCACAGCAGCCGGTGGGCGTGTCTATACTGTGCAGTAAAATAAATAAATAAATAATTAAAAAAAAACGGCGTGCGGTCCCCCCAATTTTAATGCCAGCCAGATAAAGCCATACGGCTGAAGGCTGGTAATCTCAGGATGGGGAGCTCCACGTTATGGGGAGCCCCCCAGCCTAACAATATCAGTCAGCAGCCGCCCAGAATTGCCGCATACATTATATGCGACAGTTCTGGAACTGTACCCGGCTCTTCTCGATTTGCCCTGGTGCTTTGGCAAATCGGGGTAATAAGGATTTAATGGCAGCCCATAGCTGCCACTAAATCCTAGATTAATCATGTCAGGCGTCTCCCCGAGATACCTTCCATGATTAATCTGTAAATTACAGTAAATAAACACACACCAGAAAAAATCCTTTATTAGAAATAAAAAACACACACATATACCCTGGTTCACCACTTTAATCAGCCCCAAAAAGCCCTCCATGTCCGGCGTCATTCAGGATGGTCCAGCGTCGCATCCAGCTCTGCTGCATGGAGGTGACAGGAGCAGCAGAAGACACAGCCGCTCCGGTCACCTCCACGCAGCTAATGAAGACAGCCGCGCGATCAGCTGAGTGGTCACTGAGGTTACCCGCTGTTACTGGATCCAGTGACAGCGGGTAACCTCAGTGACAGCTCAGCTGATCGCGCTACTCACCTCATTTGCTGCGTGGAAGTGACCGGAGCAGCGGTGTCTTCTGCAGCTCCGGTCACCTCCATGCAGCAGCGCTGGATGCAACGCTGGAGCATCCTGGATTCCGGCGGACATGGAGGGCTTTTTGGGGCTGATTAAAGTGGTGAACCAGGGTATATGTGTGTGTTTTTTATTTCTAATAAAGGATTTTTTCTGGTGTGTGTGTTTATTTACTGTAATTTACAGATTAATCATGGAAGGTGTCTCATAGAGGCCTGACATGATTAATCTAGGACTTATTGGCAGCTATGGGCTGCCAATAACTCCTTATTACCCCGATTTGCCAAAGCACCAGGGCAAATCGGGAAGAGCCGGGTACAGCCCCAGAACTGTCGCATATTATGTATGCAGCAATTCTGGGCGGCTGCTGACTGATATTGTTAGGGTGGGGGGCTCCCCATAACATGGAGCTCCCCATCCTGAGAATACCAGCCTTCAGCCGTATGGCTTTATCTGGCTGGCATTAAAATTGAGGGGGACCGCACGCCGTTTTTTTTTAATTATTTATTTATTTATTTTACTGCACAGTATAGACACGCCCACCGGCTGCTGTGATTGGGTGCAGTGAGGCACCTGTCACTCAGTGTAGGGCGTGTCTCACTGCAACCAATCATAGGCGCCGGTGGGCGGGGAAAGCAGGGAATAGGAGATTGTTTAACGAGCGGCCGGCTTTTTCAAAATAGTAAAAGCCGCCGCAGCAGTGTGAATGCCGTGCAGCGCCGGGGATCGAGGAACGGTGAGTATGAGAGAGGGGGGGAAACTTCAGTCACTCGGGGGATTAGCGGTCACCGGTGAATCCTTCACAGGTGACCGCTAATCAGTACTCGACACAGACAGAGCCGCGGTATGAGGATAAAGTCAGGTGAAGTTCACCCGAGTTCATTCTCATCGTGCAACTCTGTCTGCTGTCAGCCGACATTTATAAACGACATTGTGCATCACACACACGGACATTCGACACGGACATTCCACACGGACATTCCACGTACACATACACGTTAATTCCACACGCACACACGGACGTTCTACACACAAACACGGCTAGCATACGCAATTCACACAGGTGCCACACGGACCATAAAAACGGACACAAAAACGGGACACGGACCCGAAAAACGGCCCGTAACACACGTGCGTGTTTTTCACGGACGTGTGAAGGGGGCCTTATTGTAAGGAAAAAAATAAGGGGGTCCCACGACGACTCTGGACTGTCTAGAATACAGCTGGAATACACTCAGGGAATCTATCCCCCATTTCCTAGGAGTGCAGACCCTCCATATGAGGAGGAGTGTGGAGGCAGTGAATCTGCACCCAATCTCCCCGGGTCCACAGCAGCAGAGTCCATGTCATAACTGTTGCTACCATAGCTGCAATGCCGTGCTCATGAGGTAAGGGCATGCCTAATCAGGAGAACTATTCTACATTTCCAAATATTGGTATTTGCTGATATTATTACTATTCCACCTCCTATATATTGGGGATAGGATCTTGGAGATCGAATACCCCTTTAAGTAAAGTTATCCTGTTGAATGAATACTAAATAACAGAGCTTGCTATTTAGACATGTTATTTTGCGGCATATAACGGACTCTCATGTTTGGTATTTGTTCAGCAGGGCAACAGAAAAAGCAAATACCTCCATTTCGAAATGTAGTGTAGCTCTCCTGATTAACTATGTTCCTTACCTCATGAGCAGGGCAATGCAGTTGCTTACAGATGCATGGTTACCATTACCACCATTCATAGAGACAGTGATTTGTTCTTGGTCGTAACTGTTGCTACCAAAGCTACAATGCCCTGCTCCTAAGGTAAGGGCTTGCCTAATCAGGAGAACTATACTAAATTTGCTAATAAAGGTAATTACTAATATTATTACTATTCCACCTACTATATATTGGGGATAGGATCTTAGAGATGGAATACCCCTTTAAGTCCAGTTATCCTGCTTAATGAATACTAAACAACAGAGCTCGCTATTTAGACATGTTTTCTTGTGGCGTATAATGGACTGTCATGTTTGGTAGTCGTTCAGCAGGGCAACTATAAAATCAAATACCTCCATTTGGAAATGTAGTATAGCTCCTGATCAACTATGTTCCTTACCTCATGAGCAGGGCATTGCAGTAGCTTACAGATGCATGGTTACCACCACTCACTGTGACTGAAGACAGGAAGCTGAGCTGACAGCTGCTCTGTGCATGCGGCAGCGTCTATTGTGAAGGAAGGGGCCGCGGGGGATCAACGCTGCACAGGTTCCATTGGACACCGGGGAACACCGGTGGGGTTATAGGGGGTGACCTGGCAGGGCCTGCGGAGGAGTTTTCTGTCACGTGTCATGGCACATGCGACAGAAATTAGAGGAGTAGGGTGAATGCAGCCGGCGTGCTGCTGTGCGCGCGGCCATCTTGGATTTCCGGGAGCGGGTCGGGGGGGGCACTTTGGCGACACCGGGGGACCGGAGGGGACTGGGGAGGAGATTTATCTCCTATCTGACATATTTGTTCATGCCAGATCGGAGATAAATAATTTTTTACCGGCGCTGTCATTTACTGTAACGTGATCATCGGTATACGGTGTATCCCAGTGATCAGATGAGTGGGGACCGGAAAAACCGGCCTGAATCATGACCTCCAGGGTCTCAGCTACCCCCTGAAACTCAGGAGATTTTCTAACGCTGGGGGGCTCTATTCACTTATTTCTGCCTGCTGTTTATAAACGGCAGATCAGAATAAGGCTACATTCACACGACTGATCCGTTTTTGCGGTCCGCAAAAAACGGTCCGTTTTTTTCACGGATGCATCCGTGTGTCATCTATTTTTGTTCTGTTCCATATACGGTCCGTATGTCATCCGTTTATCATCCGTGTGCCTTCCGTTTTTTTGCGTACTGCAAAAAAACTCAAGGACGGAAAATACATAAATTTACCCAGGATCCATAGCTTCAACCTACATGAGGCGGTCACATGTTCACTCCAGTACCATTTTCTACTGCTTTTCACAGCGCAGAGTGTTCTGGTGATTTTCCTGTGCTTGTACACTTCATATCAGTCTTTTCTGTCATTATAATGGCAGAAAGACACATAATGTCCCACTCTCCTGCATTTTGTAATTTTGCACCCTTTGGTGCCTTTCATGTGGCACTAAGGGGTGCTTAGCCTTGTATTTAGCCAAAAAAATAAATAAATTTCAAAAAAAATTACATGGGGTTCCCCCTATTTTTGATAGCCAGCTAGGGTAAAGCAGACTGCTGTAGCCTGCAGACCACAGCTGACAGCTTCACCTTGACTGGTAATCCAAAACTGAGGGCACCCCATCCACGCTGTTATTTTAAATTAAATAAATAATTTAAAAAAACACAACACGCGGGGGTCCTCCCAAAATTGGATCAGCAGCCAAGGTAAAGCGGACAGCTGGGATCTGATATTCTCAGACTAGAGAGGTCCATGATTATTTGACTCTCCCCAGCCTAAAAATAGCAGGCCGCAGCCGCCCCAGAAGTGGCGCATCCATTAGATGCATCAATTCTGGTGCTTCGCGCCAGCTCATCCCGTTGCCCTGGTACGGTGGCAAACGGGGTAATATATGGGGTTAATACCAGATGTGTAATGTCACCTGGCATCAAGTCCTGGGGTTTGTGATGGCAGGTGTCTATCAGATACCCGACATCACCAACCCAGTCAGTAATAAGAAAAAAATAGACGACAAACACATTTTTATTTGAAAAAACACTCCTCAACACATTCCCTCTTTCACCAATTTATTAGAAAGAAAAACAAATCCGGCTCTGGTGTAATCCAAGGGGGTCCCACGACGATCCATACCATAGTCAATGTCCCAGTCAATGAAGAACAGAATGTTCCATATTGGCTGGGAGAGCAATGCAGTGACCTGAGCTAACATCAATAGGTCAGCCCAGGTCACTGCAGGGCATGACGAGTGCTGCTGTCAGGAGGTTAGATGAGATCATTACCTGCTGTGACGATCTGCTGCACTCCTGACGTCAGCGCTGTCACTGCAGGGCATGACGAGCGCTGCTGTCAGGAGGTTAGCGAGGTACATTACCTGCGGTGATCGCTGCACTCCTGGCAGGAGCGCCGTCACTGAGTCCAATAACCGCCGCCTTCACAAACCAAGTATCGCGGGAGCCTGTGACGTCACCACTAATGACAGTCTCGGGTCGGCAGCGAGAGGAGATGTGACAAGTGGCGGCCAGGGAAGACAGTGACAGCGCTGACGTCAGGAGGGCAGGACTTCATCACTGCAGGTAATGAACTTTACTAATCTCCTGACGGCGGCGCTTGTCATCCCCGTGGCTGTTGACACTGCTGAGCGGGCAGCTGTGGACGCATTACAGTGCGGGCAGCTGCGGACACTGCTGAGCGGGCAGCTGCGGACACACTACAGTGTGGGCATATGCTGACACTGCAGTGTGGGCAGCTGCGGACACCGTACAGTGCGGGCAGCTGTCGGACACTGCTGAGCAGGCAGCTGCGGGGCTGGAGCTGTAGCGGGACACAGACTGCAGTGGCATCCGACGAAGTCACACGGAAGTGTTTCTGTGTGGCTTTCGGGGATTTCTGCACACGTAGCCAGAGTACACATCGGGTTACTAAGCAAAGCGCTCTGCTTAGATACCCGATATTTACCCTGGTTACCTGCTTACCACAGGCTGCCAGCGATGGCTCCCTGCACACGTATCTGTGAAAAGCCACGTTTTTGGTGATCGAACCGTTCTCGAACGTAACTCGAACTGCCGAACTTTTTGCAAATCGTTCGAGTTCATCGAACGACTCGAACACCCCCCAAAATCACTCGAACGTGAAATTGGCGAACCTCGAACATCGCTCATCTCTAGTTATGATATGCGAGAACCGCAACAGTCAGTGAATGCTCTCAGGATAATATACCACTGAAAAGAAACATAGGATCAAGGGTGGAGAAAAATGTCAGCAAGTGGAAATCAAAACATTTAATATTTGGCTGGAATAGGCAGTTTGAATCGCTGAAGAGCTGAAGAGCAGTACAATAATGATTGTGTACATGGAACAGTAAAGCAAGGTGTGCTGCGTTTGCAAGTTTTGAGCTGTGTTTTGGTCATTGGATTTGGGGATTGAATTAAGATTAATGGTGTCCTCAATGCTGAGAAATAAAGACACATATTTATCATGCAGTATCATCAAGGAGGCATCTGATTGGTTGTGAAGAACTATCCTTAATAAAAATAAGAACAAGTATTTTGGGATGCAATGATATTGCCCCTACAGGGCCATAAGCTCACTCATAGACTCATTAAGTCTATTTGGGATTAAATGAAGGGACAGAAGGATTTGCACAAGCCTACATACACAGAATATCTGTGGTTGGATCAACAAGATGTTTGGAACAACCTTCCTGCTGAGTTCCTTCAAAAACTGGGTACATTGTGGAATTTATACTTTTAAGCTATTTTGAAGGCAAAGAGCGGTCACACCAAATATTGATTTAATTTAGATTTTTTGTTTGTTCATTTTTGTTTGTATTTTGTTAATTAACATAAATATATATCAACACTTCCATTATTCTCACTTGCAACAGTTTTTCAATACCTGGCTAAAACTTTTCCATAGTACTGTATATATAAACAGTATATATACACCCTACATAGAGATATGTACTAGAAGCTAGGTGAAATACATGTTGGGGTGGAAGGGTGCAGTGCTGATCTCTATTCCTTAGCTGCAGCAAACTTTCTCTATAAAAGCTGATACCTTTGATTATAATTTATTATGTAGGTCATAATAAATTTGCTTTGTTTAAGCATGTGGACTGACAGGAAATGTATTAAATGAAGATAGGAAGGAGTCATCTATTGGTAGGTTGACATGCTTTTACTCTTAACTACATATATTGTTGTATTTGATTTAGTTCATATTTAACCCTTTGGCCTGTTTTCCACTTCCTTTTCTTAATGATGCATCTCATCTATCTATATATATAATTGCCTTATTCTGTCTGTCTGTCTTGCTCCAAAATTCTGTCATTACCGCGACAAGCGTCTCATTGGCCACTCGCCTCGGCTCCGCCCCCCCTGCACGGATTGGCCGCTCGCCCAGGCTCCGCCCCCACACGGATTGGCCTCTCGCCCTGGCCCCCTGCACGCATTGGCAATTCGGCCACGCCCCGCCCCCCTCACGCATTGCACGCTCGCTCTGGCCCCGCCCCCCACACGCATTCCCCGAACCGACACGGAGCCCCGACTCCCAGGTGAGTGCTGTACCCCCAGGAGCCCACATCAGCGTACGCCGCCAACCCAGCCGACACATACACTCGCATTGCTGGGGTTGCCGGCGTACGCTGGTGGGGGCTCCCGTGCGAGCGGGGGGCGGGGTACGCTGGTAACCATGGTACACATCGAGTAATATTGTGTAGCATGGTTACCAGCGTACACCAGCTCCCAGGTGAGCGCATCAAGGTCCTGCAGCGGCGGAACACACACACACGCACACACATAAGAACAGACACACACATCAGATCCTACTCACTCTCACACACACCTCACACACACATCAGATCACATCCACACACTCACAACATCCAGTGATATCGCTTGCTTCTTGAAGGCGATACTGTGCGTACAGTGACCTTCCAGGACCTGCCGGAGGATCACATGGCCAGAAGCATGTGGTATCTCCGGATGTTGTGAGTGTGAGCGCGTATGTGCAATATCGTCAATGTGTGTATGCGTGTATGCGATCGGGTGTGTGCGTGTATGCGATCGGGTGTGTGCGTGTATGCGATCGGGTGTGTGCATGTATGCGATCGGGTGTGTGCGTGCATGCGATCGGGTGTGTGCGTGTATGCGATCGGGTGTGTGCGTGTCGGAAGAAGGGAAAGGAGCACTGCGTGCAGCACAGCTGCTGGGACCGCACACCGGAGGGCACAGGCAGAAGTGTGGTGTGAGTGTATGCGATCAGATGTGTGCGTGTATACTGTCTGATGTGTGACTGTGGAGCACGATGGGGGGTGCACAGCATGGGGGATGGAGCACGATGGGGAGTGCGCAGCATGGGGGATGGAGCACAATGGGGAGTGCGCAGCATGGGGGATGGAGCACGATGGGGGGTGCGCAACATGGGGGATGGAGCACGATGGGGAGTGTGCAGCATGGGGGATGGAGCATGATGGGGAGTGCGCAGCATGTGGGATGGAGCACGATGGGGAGTGCGCAGCATGGGGGATGGAGCACGATGGGGGGTGCGCAGCATGGGGGATGGAGCACGATGGGGAGTGCGCAGCATGGGGGATGGAGCACGTTTGGGAGTGTGCAACATGGGGGATGAAGCACGATGGGGAGTGCGCAGCATGGGGGATGGAGCACGTTTGGGAGTGTGCAGCATGGGGGATGGAGCACGTTTGGGAGTGCGCAGCATGGGGGATGGAGCACGATGGGGAATGCGCAGCATGGGGGATGGAGCACGATGGGTAGTGCGCAGCATGGGGGATGGAGCACAATGGGGAGTGTGCAGTATGGGGGATGGAGCACGATGGGGGGTGCGCAGCATGGGGGATGGAGCACGATGGGGGGTGCGCAGCATGGGGGATGGAGCACGATGGGGGGTGCGCAGCATGGGGGATGGAGCACGATGGGGGGTGCGCAGCATGGGGGATGGAGCACGATGTGGGGTGCACACCTCCCCCCAAAACACACACACACACACCGCCACACACGCACTGCACAACACACCACACACACACTGGGAACCACAAACACTGCCCTACACAGACACCCACACACACAGACAACGCCGCACACACACAACACCCAACACACAAAACCGCGGCACACACAAATATACGCACACACCGCACAACACACACATTGCACAAAACATACCTCCCCCAAAACACACAAACACCCCACACCCACACAAACCGCGCAACACACACACACAACGCTACAGACACACAGCACTCCACAAACAACGCAACACACGCAACACACAAACAACACTGCTCTCACCCCCCGCCACACCCAGACAACACCCAGAACATGTACAGTGCCCTACACAAACACTTGGTAACTACACACAACAACATCTTTTTTTATATATATATATATATATATATATATAACAAAAATCATACATTAACTACACAATACATAAATTCTAGAATACCCGATGCGTAGAATCGGGGAGCACATTTGGGAGTGCGCAGCATGGGGGATGGAGCACGATGGGAAATGCGCAGCATGGGGGATGGAGCACGATGGGGAGTGTGCAGCATGGGGGATGGAGCACATGGGGAGTGCGCAGCATGGGGGATGGAGCATGATGGGGGGTGCACAGCATGGGGGATGGAGCACGATGGGGGGTGCGCAGCATGGGGGATGGAGCACGATGGGGGGTGCGCAGCATGGGGGATGGAGCACGATGGGGGGTGCACACCTCCCCCCAAAACACACACACACGCACACCGCCACACACGCACTGCACAACACACCACACACACATTGGGAACCACAAACACCGCCCTACACAGACACCCACACACACAGACAACGCCGCACACACTCAACACTCAACACACAAACACCGCAGCACACAAAAATATACGCACATACCGCACAACACACACATTGCACAAAACATACCTCCCCCCAAAACACACACACACACCCCAAACCCACACAAACCGCGCAACACACACACCCAACGCTACAGACACACAGCGCTCCACAAACAACGCAACACACACAACGCAACACACAAACAACATCGCTCTCACCCCCCGCCACACCCAGACAACACCCAGAACATGTACAGCGCCCTACACAAACACTTGGTAACTACACACAACAACATCTATATATATATATATATATATATATATATATATAAAAAACAAAAATCATACATTAACTACACAATACGTAAATTCTAGAATACCCGATGCGTAGAATCGGGCCACCTTCTAGTATATATATATATATATATATATATATATAATTGCCCTATTCTGTCTCTCCAGGAAATGACATCATACACTGAAACTGACTAAACCACGCCCATACAGCTCCAACACACCAAACACCCCCCCGCACACCCAACCCTAACTCCACCCTCACCCAATCAGCAGCGGCCCTGCATCATACCCCGCACCACGTGTCAGGTGGGTGGCATTTTGGCCACTCGCCTTCAGTTCTGTTGTCCCTGGCCAAGTTCCGGGGACCGCAGTCCTCAGTAGGAAACTGTGGCTGCCATCCCTTTAAGACAGGCAGACCACAGCGTTCGCTGCATCCTCCGCGTCTTCCTGGATTGAGCTTCATCTGTGGTCGGAGCTACCGCGTGGCGTACTGCTCAGTCCCACAGATGAAGGAGGCGCAGTGCCAGCCAGCGAACCCCAGCACAGCACTTCCCTCTGGCGCTGTGTGGGCCCCCTCTCCTCCATGACCGAGCAGTATGTGCTACACCCCTCCCCCCCACTCGACCTGTATGTTCCCTCCCAGCCACCGGTTTATGGGCCCCAGTGAGCTGTATGGGCTTCTCCCCCCAGATGTATGCCCTGCACCCCCCCCCCGGAGCCGCATGTGTGGGCCCCCAAGAGCTGTGTGTGTGTCTATATGTATGCAGCAGAGTTGTATGTGTCTGTATGTATGCAGCAGAGTTGTGTGTGTCTGTCTATATGTATGCAGCAGAGTTGTGTTTGTCTGTATGTATGCGGCAGAGTTGTGTCTATCTGTATGTATGCAGCAGAGTTGTGTGTGTCTGTCATGTATGAAGCAGAGTTGTGTGTGTCTATCTGTATGTATATGCACTAGAGTTGTGTGTCTGTCTGTATGTATGCAGCAGAGTTGTCTGTATGTATGCAGCAGAGCTCTGTGTGTCTGTATATATGTATGCAGCAGAGTTGTGTGTGTCTTGTCTGTATGTATGCAGTAGAGCTGTGTGTGTCTGTCTATATGTGTCCAGCAGAGCTGTCTGTCTGTATGTATGCAGCAGAGCTGTGTGTTACACCTCGTGGCTCTCCTGTTGCAAGGAATGAGGTGGTCCCCCATTCCTTGTCTGCCGCGAGCCCTCCTGCTCAGCAGCACCAAAGGTCTGGGAGACTGCGCAGTCTGCAGGAGTTGCCTCCTTGGAGACGCAGCAGAAGAGTGACACCTAGTGGTTCTCCCCTTGCAAGGAATGGAGTGGTCTCCCATCCCTTGTCTGCCACGAGCCCTCCTGCTCAGCATCACAGAGGGTCGGGGAGGTTGCGCAGTGTGCAAAGGATGGATGCTCAGGGAAGCAGCAAGACTTCCCTTATCTCTGCACATTGTGAAACCGAGGATCCCGCCTTTATGACCCAGAGGCAGGAAGATGAGTATGTGCCCCACGTGACGTCTTCTGATTCGCTCACTGATATCACACGGCCCGATAACGAGGCTGGTGGTGTGCTGAATCTTGACTGGCCGGGCCAAGACGTCACGAATCCTGATTGGGTCACGTCCATCTCACGCCCGCCCTTGGGTGGAGCTACACCTCCTTAAAAGCTCCCCCTGCCATCATGGCAGCGCTTGACCGTCCTTCTATGTTTGGATGTCTGGCAGCGTGCTGCCACGCCACTGCTCAGGCATTATTGTCTTTTGTGGGCTTTGCCCTTGCTGCTCAGGCAGCACCTGGTTTGCAGGCCGTGTTCCTGCCTTGCTGCTCCGGCAGTATCTCCTTCAACAGGCCGTGTTCCTGTCCCAGGTGAGCTCCTCGAGTCTCCACCGGATTCACCTGGTTATTGAAAGCACACGTGTGTGGGCACCTCTGTGCTACCCTCGTGCCATATCCTGTGACTCCCGCTGGCACACGTGCGTAGGCACCTCTGTGCGTCCCCGTGCAACAGGTACACCGATCGAGAAGCCCCGAGCCATACAACCCTCACGGGTTAGGGCGGACCGGTGTACATAGATCATCTGTGACATTCCAGACGATCACTAGTAGCAACCCGCTCACTCTTTCCTGACCATAGCAGCGGTCCCTTACACCGCACAGTGGACCTTGACCGGCGGAAGCTGTCCATTTCCCATCTTGGCACGCTTCCCCGGGTCCCCCTCGTAACAGCTGTGTGTGTGTCTATATGTATGTAGCAGAGTTGTGTGTGTCTGTCTGTATGTGTGCAGCAGAGTTGTGTGTGTCTTGTCTGTATGCAGTAGAGCTGTGTGTGTCTGTCTATATGTGTCCATCAGAGCTGTCTGTCTGTATGTATGCAGCAGAGCTGTGTGTGTCTACATGTATGTAGCAGAGTTGTGTATGTCTCTATGTATGCAGCAGAGTTGTGTGTGTCTGTCTCTATGTATGCAGCAGAGTTGTGTGTGTCTGTCTGTATGTGTGCAGCAGAGTTGTGTGTGTCTGTCTGTATGTGTGCAGCAGAGTTGTGTGTGTCTTGTCTGTATGCAGTAGAGCTGTGTGTGTCTGTCTATATGTGTCCATCAGAGCTGTCTGTCTGTATGTATGCAGCAGAGCTGTGTGTGTCTATATGTATGTAGCAGAGTTGTGTGTGTCTATGTATGCAGCAGAGTTGTGTGTGTCTGTCTGTATGTATGCAGCAGAGTTGTGTGTGTCTGTCTGTATGTGTGCAGCAGAGTTGTGTGTGTCTTGTCTGTATGCAGTAGAGCTGTGTGTGTCTGTCTGTGTCCAGCAGAGCTGTCTGTCTGTATGTATGTGTGAAGCCCCACCAGTGATGTGTCGGTGCATTACCTTCAGGGACTCCACTCAGCTGGATCTTGTCACAGGTAGGAGATCTTCTTTTAGGATTGTCGTGACGCCACTCTCAGAATTGCGGTCAGTGGGGACCGCCACTGCAGGTTAAGGGATGCCTGGGGCTGATGGTGGGTGCAGCCAGTTGTAATAGCCTCCTGAGAGTGAGGCAAGCCCCAGGGCCCTGTGTAGGTGTGTAGAACCACAAGTCGCAGAATAACTCCACACAAGCAGAATGTCTTTCAGGGGTTTTACTCACAGTTGATGGCAGGGTGAGTAACCCGGGCGTAGCTGGGATGAACCAGGCTGGAACCAGGTATCCTTCAGGCTGACTGATGAGGGTGGCTACCGACTCGCCTTCCTTAGCCCTTCTGTGGTTTGTGGTAACCCCGACTTTTAGTCCCTATGGGGGTCACCCAGGGAAGTAGCTGCTCCCCTCGTTTGTTTGCCGTTTGCTTGTCGCCTGGACCAGATCACTCCAGCTGCTTGCCTCCTGTGAACTATGGGCCCTAACTGTGGCTACGTGGCTGCGGCTTTTGTGGTGTTGTGGCGTGGGCTTTAAGGGCCCCACACCGGCAGGTTTAGCAAGGAAAGGTGGATCTATCCCCGCATCGGGATCTGCCGCCCGTTTGGGCCTGGTACTCCCTGACAGTCTCCTTACTTTCCACTACACTGCTCTCTCTCCAGCTGTGTGTGGTGTTCGGGCAGCACTACCAGGTGACCGTTCTCCCCCGTCGGTAGTCACTGCGCGGACGCTGTTAGACTGCAACAGCTCCAGGGTCTGCTTCTGCTCTTCCTGGACTGCTGCACTAAACTGGCTCACTCGTGGGACCTGCACTGCTGCTCCTGTCTGAGCTCCACTTCCATGCTCCTCACTCCTCCACACTCTGCTTCAGACTGTTTACTCCTCCTTCTCTTTTCCCTTTGTGCCTGCCTACGTCACCTAGCAACCAGGCTCTCTACCACACCCCTTGAGTGGAGATGGAGGCTTCGCCCCCTCCACTCCTCAAGTGGAGGTGAAGGCTTTTACCCCCTCCTGGGATCCCCAGGGGTCCTCCCAAAGGTACATGTGTGAGACCTGATCACTATGCGCCTGTGTAGTCACACCTCGGTCAGCCTTCTGGATTACCTGTATTGTACTGTCCCCAGCATGGGTGCAGTACTCAGTGGTGCCTGACCAGGTCAGGGGCGCCACATTCCCCCTTAGTTATCACCAGCACGTCCTCGGGCTGCAAGACAACATTTTAAAATGCATAAAACAGTAAAACATGGTAAAACATTTAAAACCACCAGGTACCATACATCACCACCCTCCACCCACAAGTCCGTTAACCCACCCAAAACCCTCTCACGTTGGCCGCGCCTTCAGCCACTTCTGGCAGGATGTAGAGGCGACTTTCATGGGCTGGTGGTCTTCAGGGCATACCTGGCCTGGTGAAGCCGCGCCTTCAGCCTCTTCTGGCAGGATCCAGAGGCGGCCTTCACGGTTGGTGCTGACCAGGTACCCTCTTTGTGGTGGAGAGCCAGGCCCCATAAACAGGCATGCTCCCTGGTTGCAGGCGAGCCAAGGCCCTATAAACAGACGTGCTCCCTGGTTGCAGGCGAGCCAAGCCCCTAAACAGGCTGGCTCTGGTGGTGGTACCTCTGGGGTAACTATTTACACTGCGAGAGTTTGTGGCTATAGCCAGTTCATAGCCTTAAGGTTTATGGGTTTCTCACATTAGTTCATGTGGGCGCATTTCTTAAACATTAACGTTGCAAAACTTTTCAAAACTTGTCAAACTGGTAACTTCTGTACTTCTTTCTTTACTTTACATAGATTCCTCCTTACCAGGGCTTGGGCCTGTAGGGCTGCGGCACCTGTTGTTTTCTTCATTTCTCTCATCATGGGAGGTAGTCTCATCAGTGGGTCCTTTATCTTTCCTTTCTTCTTCTGTATCTGTTTCTTTTTCTTGTGGTATGGAGACAACTGGGTTTCTATAGGAATCTCTGGTACATGGCGTAACGTCAAGTGCATACCATCCTCTTTCTCCCTGATGCATTGTGAATTCCACTGTATCTCCTGTCCGTAGGTTCCTTCCTGGATGTCCTCTAGGCAAATGGGCTCTAACGTCTCTTCTATTAACAAAGATGCCTTCCTTCATACCAGGAGCTACTATGAAGCCATATCCACTCTTCAAACTGAAATCCTCTACTACTCCACGACAAAGTGGGCCTCTGACCTGGGATTTGGCCCTTCTCAGGAACCGTTTCTCTTCCAAGTCTCTTGCCATGACTTCGTCTTTCTGCTCTGGAGACTGCGGTGCAGGGGAAAGCTTGGTTCTGCTATGGCGTCGTGTCCTACGGGCTGGATTCTGCTGGGCTGTTACTTCACTGTTTGCAGGCTCCCAGGTGAGGTTTCTGGACAAATCTTCCTCTTCATCCCAGCGGGAATACGGCGGCATCTCTGGCTCTGGGCATGGATCCACTGCTGATGGCTCCGGGGTCAGCTCCTCAGCTTCCTGGCCTCCTCTCCCCCTTAGTTCTTCTGAGCACTCCTGTTGTGGCAGCGCCGGGGATGGGTGGTCATCAGCAGGCCCGGGCGGGGGACTCTTTGGCGTGGATATTGCCGGAATCCTCCTGGGGGTGTGCGGAGGGAGCAGATACCGATCCACCATCTCCTGTGGGAACTGGGCCTCTAGGTCAGCCTTCAGCTTCCAGTATTCAGGGTCCTCTCCTATCAGGGACTTCCTAGCAGGGACTTCCTTAGACTGGGGAGCGGTGTCTGCTCTGGCCTTGCAGGCCGGGGTAAACAGAGGTACATTCTTGTCTTGGCGGGCCGCGCCTGACATGGCGGCGGCCTGGTCTTGGCGGGCCGCGCCTGACATGGCGGCGGCCTGGTCTTGGCGGGCCGCGCCCTGCATCGCGGCGGCCTGGATCAGCGTTGGTGTCGAAGCTGGAGTCTTAGCGGGCATCGCTACTGTGGCCGGTTCTTGGCAGGCCGGGCAGGGCATCGCTGCGGCGGCCTGAATTGGCGTCGCAGCCGCGATGGGATCTGTGCAGGCTGGGCTGGGCGTCGCTGCAGCGATCGGGGCTTGGCGGGCCGCACCCGGCGTGGCTGCGGCCTGGTTCAGCACCTCGCCTGCGGCGTGGATGAGCGTCGCTGCTGCGGTGGGGTCTTGGCGGGCCGGGCCTAGCAAGGCGGCGGCCTGGGTCAGCGTCACACCCGCGGCATGGATGAGGGTCGCGGTGGCAGCCGGATCTTTGCGGGCCGGGCAGGGCATCTCTGCGGCGGCCTGGGCTTGGCGGGCCGCACCTGGCGTGGCTGCGGCCTGGTTCAGCGTCGCCGCGCCGGGCGCCTCTTCAAGGACCGCGGGCGTGGCAGCAGGGGTCGGGGCACTCGCGCTGGCAGGGGCAACACTGGACTCACCCATCGGTGGTATCATCGGGGTCTGAGTCGTCGCCGTCCGGTCTGGCACTCGTCGTGCGGTTCCCCTCTCATAGGCCTGAACCGCTGCAGCCATCTCCAGAAGCTCCGTGCGTTCCTCTCTGATCTGCTCTACGACCCGGGTCTCCAGTCGGTCGCAGAACTGGGCAAGCTCCCGATACCACCAGGCAGCGGAGCCTGGTTCTGGGTTTCTGCGTTCAGACGCCATTTCCTCTGCGCCTTCTTCTGCACGATTTCCCAGCAGCGGACTCGTCGCTGCCTCCAGTTGCAGGCTCTTCAGTTTCTGCTCTGCCTCTTCCAGCAGCAGGCTTCTGGCTCCCTTTCTGTCCCGACGTCTCTGAACGCCTCCGCTGTCTTCACTTGCGAGGTCAGGACTCTGCAGGGGATCTCTGGGTAGCCACACCTCTTCGTGGGCGGTAACTTCTCCCAGCGCGGGCTGCTGTTGTTTTTCAGCGCGCTTTTCATGGTGGCAATATGGCGGCGCTTCCAATTTTCCAAGCGGACCGCCCAGGCACATGGTCACCTGTCTGAACAGGTCTAGTCCTTATCCTGTTCGTGACGCCAGATGTGAAGCCCCACCAGTGATGTGTCGGTGCATTACCTTCAGGGACTCCACTCAGCTGGATCTTGTCACAGGTAGGAGATCTTCTTTTAGGATTGTCGTGACGCCACTCTCAGAATTGCGGTCAGTGGGGACCGCCACTGCAGGTTAAGGGATGCCTGGGGCTGATGGTGGGTGCAGCCAGTTGTAATAGCCTCCTGAGAGTGAGGCAAGCCCCAGGGCCCTGTGTAGGTGTGTAGAACCACAAGGCGCAGAATAACTCCACACAAGCAGAATGTCTTTCAGGGGTTTTACTCACAGTTGA
Organism: Anomaloglossus baeobatrachus; assembly: GCF_048569485.1. Classification (NCBI taxonomy): domain Eukaryota; kingdom Metazoa; phylum Chordata; class Amphibia; order Anura; family Aromobatidae; genus Anomaloglossus; species Anomaloglossus baeobatrachus. The sequence goes on along the minus strand of NC_134354.1, from coordinate 469,922,893 downwards.
TGGCAGGGTGAGTAACCCGGGCGTAGCTGGGATGAACCAGGCTGGAACCAGGTATCCTTCAGGCTGACTGATGAGGGTGGCTACCGACTCGCCTTCCTTAGCCCTTCTGTGGTTTGTGGTAACCCCGACTTTTAGTCCCTATGGGGGTCACCCAGGGAAGTAGCTGCTCCCCTCGTTTGTTTGCCGTTTGCTTGTCGCCTGGACCAGATCACTCCAGCTGCTTGCCTCCTGTGAACTATGGGCCCTAACTGTGGCTACGTGGCTGCGGCTTTTGTGGTGTTGTGGCGTGGGCTTTAAGGGCCCCACACCGGCAGGTTTAGCAAGGAAAGGTGGATCTATCCCCGCATCGGGATCTGCCGCCCGTTTGGGCCTGGTACTCCCTGACAGTCTCCTTACTTTCCACTACACTGCTCTCTCTCCAGCTGTGTGTGGTGTTCGGGCAGCACTACCAGGTGACCGTTCTCCCCCGTCGGTAGTCACTGCGCGGACGCTGTTAGACTGCAACAGCTCCAGGGTCTGCTTCTGCTCTTCCTGGACTGCTGCACTAAACTGGCTCACTCGTGGGACCTGCACTGCTGCTCCTGTCTGAGCTCCACTTCCATGCTCCTCACTCCTCCACACTCTGCTTCAGACTGTTTACTCCTCCTTCTCTTTTCCCTTTGTGCCTGCCTACGTCACCTAGCAACCAGGCTCTCTACCACACCCCTTGAGTGGAGATGGAGGCTTCGCCCCCTCCACTCCTCAAGTGGAGGTGAAGGCTTTTACCCCCTCCTGGGATCCCCAGGGGTCCTCCCAAAGGTACATGTGTGAGACCTGATCACTATGCGCCTGTGTAGTCACACCTCGGTCAGCCTTCTGGATTACCTGTATTGTACTGTCCCCAGCATGGGTGCAGTACTCAGTGGTGCCTGACCAGGTCAGGGGCGCCACATATGCAGCAGAGCTGTGTGTGTGTCTATATGTATGTAGCAGAGTTGTGTGTGTCTGTCTGTATGTATGCAGCAGAGTTGGGTGTGTCTGTCTGTATGTATACAGCAGAGTTGTGTGTCTGTATGTATGCAGCAGAGTTCTGTGTGTCTGTATGTATGCAGCAGAATTGTTTGTGTCTGTCTGTATGTATGCAGTAGAGCTGTGTGTGTCTGTCTGTATGTATGCAGTAGAGCTGTGTGTCTGTCTATATGTATCCAGTAGAGCTGTCTGTAAGAATGTTTGCAGCAGAGCTGTGTGTGTGTCTGTATGTATGCAGCGGAGCTGTGTGTGTGTCTGTATGTATGTATGTAGCAGAGCTGTGTGTGTGTCTGTATGTATGCAGTAGAGCTATGTGTGTCTGTATGTATGCAGCAGAGCTGTGTGCGTGTCTGTATGTATGTAACAGAGCTGTGTGTGTGTCTGTATGTATGCAACAGAGCTGTGTGTATGTGTGTGTCTGTATGTATGCAGTAGAGCTGTGTCTGTCTGTATGTATGCAGCAGAGCTGTGTGTGTGTATAATAGGCCTACATATGTGTTCAAAAAGGGGAAAATCTAGGACTAATAGCAGCAGTCTACAATTAGATCTTTGATTGTAGTTCCATGAAAAATAAATGTTTTGATGGCTTTCTGGATTTTTTAAGGTTTCTGGATTATTGACGGCTAACGGAGGGGTCGGCAAATTTGACGACCGCCCCGGGCGGCAAAAGCAGTAGCTACGCCACTGCCCCCCACACACCCACACCTTACTCTACCCACACCCAATCAGCAGCGACGACCGCTGAATTAGGACACGCCCACTCGCCGAAACCCTGACAACGCCATGACGCAGCTGGCGGACAGGTAAAAGGGACACCACCATGGAAGCTCCCTACACCCGACACGATGGAGCACAGTAAGCCCCAACCCACAGGAGGCCCCAAAGCGCAGGTCAGTGACCCAACTACGCCACAGAAACACAGCGGGACGAGGACCGGAGGAGACGCAGCTGCGGCATCGCAGGGCTTCCCCGCGCCAAAGAGACACACAGAAAGACTGGGACCGGTGGAGACGCAGCTGCGGCGCACTAGGAACCCAGCACTCCGGGTCGCAGCTCTCCCGCTAACCAACGATAAATGTAGGGGAAGCACATGGCTACTTAAATATTAACACTGCTGTGAATGATAAGGAGCCACTCATTACTATTCATGAGCCGCTCATTACTATATATGAGCGGCTACTTCACATTCACTGCAGTGTAAATATTTAAGTAGCCAGCATTCATCGGTGGTTAGTGGGAGAGCTGCGTCCCGGAGTGCTCATGAGCCAATCATTACTATTCATGGCCAGCAGGAAATGAAGCCACACACACACACACAGACACACACACCATGACTCCCACACAGCCCAACACAAACACACACACACCGGCACACACAAACCACCACGCACATGTCGCGGGCGGGGAGGAGGGTATCAGCACACCGCGCTCACCCCTTCTGCTCGGGTCCGGCTGCTCAGTGGTGGCTCGAGCCGTAGGCCGGATCCCGGGGGTTTTCCTCGAGCGGCACTCCTCACCCGTGAGTGAAAGGGGGGTTGTTTGGGGTGTTGGGATAATGTCTGTGACGCCACCCACGGTTGTGGTGATGTGTAGCACCACCGCTGCTCTATGCAGGGATCCCGGGGATGGTGATGGGGAGCAGCCAGGTGTTGTGTTGCCCCTCCGTGGGTAGGGGTTGGTGATCCCGGGGCCCGGTGATGGCTTGGGAGGTGCAGGGCTTGGTGGGCGCAGGGACGCGGGGGCAGCGCTGTGCCTTGCGGCACTGTGGTACTCACTCAGCCTGAGACTTGGACACAGTTTGTACGGTAAACCAAACGGCTGGTAGGACGGTCCCACAGACGGCTGCTTTGCTTCCCCGGTAGGTGACGGTGATGTCCCTCTTCCTTGCACCTGTATGTACGGATGGTTGCGATGGGTCCCCACCGGTAACCCGCTCCCCGGCTTCAAGCTGGGCCGGAGGAGCACTACACTTTGCCCGCAGGCGCTGGCCCTCAGAGACTGGTGCCCTGGCGGTGGCGGTGCCTCTGTTGTACAGGTTGGACTGTTGCCTTCAATCGGGACTTGGTTGTTGGGGGAATCTACGTCCCCTTCACTGACGGATTCGGCAAATTTGGCGACTCCTAGCCTTGCCGGGGTCCGAGAGGCCCCTGCCCTGGTGCTGACTGTCCTTCGGAACACTGCTCCAGACCACCGGGCACACAGCCAACGGGGTCCTTCCAGGAACTTCCAAACGGTCCCCCTCCGGACAGTCACCGCCGTCGCTGACCTTGCTGTTCTGGCCCTACACAAAGCTGGGCTCTCAGGCTTCTCTCTTTTCTTCTTGTCACCTCACTTGCTTTCCTCCTTTTCCACTTCTCTCTCTCTCTACTTTCACTTTGGTGTTTACACTTGCCCTCCCTGGGCTAATCTGCCTGGTACTTCCTGCCTCCAGAGTTGTGAGCTCCTAGGTGGGCGGAGCCAACCGCCTGGCCCACCCCCTGGTGTGCATCATCAGACTACTGGAGGAAGGCAACAAGGATTTTTGGTTCAGCTTAGGTGTGCCTACCTGGGATGTGGGGTGTGGTGGTGTGTGACCTGTGTCCCCTGGCTTGCCCAGGGCGACACACACACACAACAACCCTGCTTATATCAAACGCGCCACCCCCACACACACAACCACCCCCACATGGGTGCACACACCCACAGCTGCACACAAACACCCCCGCACACACACATCGCCCAAGAATCACACGCCCCCACTCACACACCATGGCACACAGACAAATACACACACACCGCACAAAATACACACCCCCACAACACACATACATCGCCCCACATACGCACCACAACACACACACAACGCAATACAAACACACCGTGCAACACAAACACCGCCCTACACAGACACCCACATACCAGGATGGGGGCCATACAAGGATGGAGACTATACCAGGATGGGACACAGACCAGGATGCTGCATACACAAGGATCCTGCCTATATCACGATTGGGCTACATACCAGGATGGGGCCACATACCAGCATCAACCCACATACCAGGATGGGGGCCATACAAGGATGCAGACTATACCCGGATGGGACACAGACCAGGATGCTGCATACACAAGAATCCTACCTATACCACGATGGGGGCACATACCAGGATGGCAGCAATCACAGGATGGGGTCACATCACAGCATCAGTGCACATACCAGGATGGGGGCCATACCAGGATGGAGACTATACCAGGATGGAACACAGACCAGGATGCTGCCTGCTTACACCAGAGTGTGCACACAGACCAGGATGGGGCCACATGTCAGGATGGTGGCTTCACCTTGATGGGGGCACATACCCGCATGGGGCTACATCACAGCATCAGCCCACATACCAGGCCAACCCACACCTCCCAACGCCACAGCCTGCAACTCACCACCGGCCACAGTGGAAAAACGGAGCGGACGCCACACAGGAGCGAGCAGCCGGCGGACAGGTACAAGGGACACCTTAGGAAACATTTTGGATGGTGCCTATACCGGGAGGCTGCCTACACCAGATTGCGCACAGAGACCAGGATGGGGGCACATGTCAGGATGGTGACTGCACCACGATGGGGGCACATACCAGCATGGGGCCACATCAAAGCAACAGCCCACATACGAGGATGAGGGCCATACAAGGATGGAGACTATACCAGGATGGTACACAGACCAGGATGCTGTATACACAAGGATCCTGCCTATACCACAATGGGGGCACATACCAGGATGGTGGCAATCACAGGATGGGGCCACATACTCCGTGACATTGCCCTGACCTGACTACTTTACTTGACTCTACTTGATCATTCGCTACCACTGTCTATGTGGGTATCTTTCACAGATTACGACAAACAACATTTAACCTTCCGGCCTTACAAGGGCTCCTAAAAGAAAAAACGCAACCCAGCAACACAACAATCCAGCAACAGGAAGAAGCCAACAACAACGTCACAAGAAACACAATGCTACAAAGGAAGACCAGACAACCACACGAGCACGAACATCACACACAACCTCAAGAAGAAGTCACACTACAACACAAGAATGCCTTACTAACCCCGGAAGCAGAATCTCAGACACAACAGCCAGAAGAAGAGAATCTTTCACAAACTAAGGACACACAAGCCCAAGATGTACCATCAATTTTGAAACAATAAAATGTATCTTTGACAAAAAATATATTGTGTCTTCCTTCCATTATTAGTCAAAAATCATACATTAACTACACAATAAATTCTAGAATACCCGATGCGTTAGAATCGGGCCACCATCTAGCGTAACTATAAATGTATTATGGTACTGATATAAAGACTTACTTTATTTTCCTGAATATTAGTGTTCAGTTCTTATATCTACAGATCCATTTCCTCTCCGGTAGTGTTGTACTATATACTGTATATAAACTGCTCAAAAAATAAAGCGAACACTAAAATACCATTCTGTGGTTTAGTTAGTCGGCTTACCAGTTAGTTATGAGATCTGTTGCAGCGGATACTGGTAGAGTCAGCAGGAAACGCAGAAAAAGCAAGGGATCCAGCAATCGTAACTTCATAAAACCATTCTTTTATTTGTAAAAAATATTTAAAACAGTTGAACATGTTAGGGAAAAAAATTATATAAAAAAAAAATTAAGGACAGCATAATCAAACAAACACGTTTCGAACGGAGTCCTTAGTCTTGTACTAAGACTAAGGACTCAATCCGAAATGCGTTTGTTTGAACATGTCGTCTTTAAAAAAAAAAAATGATTTTTTTTTTCCTAACATGTTTAACTGTTTTAAATATTTTTATATGCTATCCTAATCCTGCAGATGTGCAAGTTGGGCATTGCCCCAAAAACCCAGAATAGTAGAGATGGTCCAGGCCAGGGTTTGACCTCTTCCCTGCTGTTCACCAATGTGAAAGGCACTTGCTAAGAAGAATATATCTCCCATTTACCACTATACCTTTACTGTGTCAAAAACATTCCTCTTTCCCTTTAAGTTGGATCTTCTGCACAATATGTTTTTTAGTGTCCTACAAATTGTATTTGTAAGATCCCCATCATGCCATCCCTCCCATAATCCTGGTGATGAGCATTTCTTGTACACATTGTTTCTGAGGCTGTTAGCATCTCTCAAGAGAAATAAATCCATTTGTACTTATCCATTCTGAGTGATGCATGGCTGGGTGAGCATTACATCGGTTTCAAGATTCAATAATAGGCATAGCAGGCACAAGGCAGCATGTTTAATTTAAAGCTGTGTCATGGAGGTGAACATAAACTCACAGCACTTACTTTACCAGAGATGAGCATTAGATACTTGTGAATATACCTTGAGAAAAAAAATCTTATGCTATTATGTTGGGATTGAGGGTATGGGATTCATTCTGTGCAATCTAAGAGCAGTAAAGTGTATTCTCTTATCTCCCCACGCTTCATGTGATGCTAAAGGAACCAACAGATGTAAATAAATGCAACATAAAACCAGTGAATATATACTTAAAATTTGAGTTTCTCTTTTGCCTTAAGTTTTCATTAAATTGTTTTTAATTATAACTGTTCTTATTTATGTTTTAAAAAAAGTAACGGGTACAAATCATCGCTGTTATAGATCGCACACGGATTATCACCTTTTCTACATTCCTAATAGCCAAGTTATTTTGACAAAATAAATGAAAATATTAAAGAAAGCAATGTTTAAATGTCTAGGTAGCAAAATTTACAGTAAAATTCCAGGAATCTGGATAAAAATAAGCAACAACCCCTATAAGAGCAGTTATGACTGACATATCCTGTTGTCACTTATGAACAATCTGGAAAGAAGAAACAGTTATATTTCTTAAGAAATATATACATTTTTTTAAAACTTGTAGGAAAATGTTCAATAGATATATATATATATATATATATATATATATATATATATATATATATATATATATATATATATATATATATATATAATTGCCTTATTCTGTCTGTCTGTCTATCTGTCTGTCTGTCTGTCTGTCTATCTGTCTGTCTGTCTGTCATGCTCCGAAATTGTGTCCTTACGGTGACACAAAGCTGATTGGCCGCTGGGCTCGCCATGGCCCCGCCCCCCCACACGGATTGGCCTCTCGCCCCGGCTCTCTGCAGGCCCCGCCCCCCTCACGCAATGCACGCTCGCTCTGGCCCAACTGACACGGAGCTCCGATTCCCAGGTGAGTACACACACACATCAGATCACACTCACTCTCACACTCACTCTCACACACACCTCACACATCACAACATTCTGGGATATCGCTTGCTTCTACACCGGCTCCGTCAGGATCCCGGCAGCGCCAGACATAACCTTGCGATGCTGGGATCTTGACGGAGGCCGTGAACGCTGGTAACCATTATACACATCGGGTAACTAAGGTCCCTTAGTTACCCGATGTGTATCATAGTTACCAGTGTACACCGGCTCACACTCACTCTCATACACACCTCACACACACATCACATCGCATCCACACATCAAGGTCCTGCAGCTGCGGAACATACACACACATAACAGCACACACACACACATACACACACAAATCAGATCACACTCACACACACCTCACACATCACATCGCATCCACATACTCACAACATCCTGGGATATCGCTTGCTTCTCGGCGGCGATACTGTGCTGTTGTGAGCTTCCAGGACCTGCCGGGGGATCACATGGCCAGAAGCATGTGATATCCCCGGATGTTGAGAGTATCAGCGCGTATGTGCAATATCGTCAGTGTGTGTGTCTTTGTGTGTGAGTGTATGCGATCGGGTGTGTGTGAGTGTATGCGATCAGGTGGGTGTGTGTGGGTGTGTGTGAGTGTATGCGATCGGATCTGTGAGTGTCGGAAGAGGAGCACGGCGTGCTGGAGGAGGCTGAGAGGAGAGTGTGTGCCCTGTGTGTGCCCTGTGTGTGCCCTGTGTGTGCCCTGTGCGAGCCCTGTGCGTGCCCTGTGCGAGCCCTGTGCGTGCCCTGTGCGTGCCCTGTGCGAGCCCTGTGCGTGCCCTGTGCGTGCCCTGTGTGTGCCCTGTGTGTGCCCTGTGCGAGCCCTGTGTGTGCCCTGTGCGTGCCCTGTGCGAGCCCTGTGCGTGCCCTGTGCGTGCCCTGTGCGAGCCCTGTGTGTGCCCTGTGCGAGCCCTGTGTGTGCCCTGTGTGTGCCCTGTGTGTGCCCTGTGTGTGCCCTGTGCGAGCCCTGTGTGTGCCCTGTGTGTGCCCTGTGCGAGCCCTGTGCGTGCCCTGTGCGTGCCCTGTGTGTGCCCTGTGCGAGCGCTGTGCATGCCCTGTGCGAGCCCTGTGCGTGCCCTGTGCGTGCCCTGTGCGCGCCCTGTGCGCGCTTTGTGCGAGCCCTGTGCGAGTCCCATATGTGCCCTGTTTTGTGTGTTGGGGTTTACATGGCAGCTGCAGTTTTCCTATCATCATGTTGTCATTCTACAAGCCTCACTGATCAGTGCTGAGCGGCTGATCTTATACTTTACGATTTTATATCAGTGAAAAGCGTCTATTCTGGGCAATGGGTGTTTGGGCCATAGCTGGTGCTAAGTCCTATATTCCTATGTTATATATTAATAATGTATTTGTGACTTCAATAATTTTGCATTAAGTAGAATCATTTTGAATATTTTCTGTAGTTTAGAGACGACTTTATAGAGCAATCTATATATATAATTGCCTTATTCTGTCTGTCTGTCTGTCTGTCTGTCTGTCATGCTCCAAAATTGTGTCCTTACGGTGACACAAAGCTGATTGGCCGCTGGGCTCGCCATGGCCCCGCCCCCCCACACCGATTGGCCGCTCGCCCAGGCTGCGCCCCCACACGGATTGGCCAGCCGCTCGCCCAGGCTCCGCCCCCCCCACAGATTGGCCTCTCGCCCCGGCACCCTGCAGGCATTGGCAATTCGGCCACGCCACGCCCCGCCCCCCTCACGCAATGCACGCTAGCTCTGGCCCCGCCCCCTCCCTCCCCCCGCGCATTCCCCGAACTGACACGGCTGTCACGGAGGTGAGTACTGTACTCCTCCCCCCACCTCCCCCCCCGCGCATTCCCCGAACTGACACGGCTGTCACGGAGGTGAGTACTGTACTCCCCCCCCCCCCCCCCCGGCCCCCGCTCGCACGGGAGTGGTGTGGATACGTTGGTAACCATGCTCGCATGGTTACAAGCGCATCAAGGTCCTGCTCCGGCGGAAGATCCACACGCACACACATAACAGCACACACACAAACATGCACACACATCAGATCACACTCACTCTCACACACACACACACCTCACACACACCTCACATCGCATCCACATACTCACAACATCCTGGGATATCGCTTGCTTCTCGGCCTCGATACTGTGCTGTTGTGATCTTCCAGGACCTGACGGAGGATCACATGGCCAGAGGCATGTGATATCTCCGGATGTTGTGAGTATCAGCGCGTATGTGCGATATCGTCAGTGTCTGTGTGTGTGAGTGTATGCGATCGGGTGTGTGTGAGTGGATGCGATCGGGTGTGTGTGAGTGGATGCGATCGGGTGTGTGCGAGTGGATGCGATCGGGTGTGTGTGAGTAGATGCGATCGGGTGTGTGTGAGTGGATGCGATCGGGTGTGTGAGTGTCGGCAGAGGAGCACGGCGTGCTGGAGGAGGCTGGGAGCAGAGAGGCTGATCATGGGGAAGGCTGGGAGGAGAGAGGCTGATTGAGGGGGAGGCTGATGCTGGGGGAGGCTGGGACGAGGGAGGCTGATGCTGGTGGAGGCTGATGCTTGGGGAGGCTGATGCTGGGGGAGGCTGGAAGGAGAGAGGCTAATGCTGGTGGAGGCTGATGCTTGGGGAGGCTGATGCTGGGGGAGACTGGGAGGGGAAGGCTGATGCTGAGGGAGGCTGGGAGGAAGGAGGCTGGGAGGAGAGAGGCTGATCCTGGGGAAGGCTGGGAACGGGAGGCTGATGCTGAGGGAGGCTGGAAGGAGAGAGGCTGATGCTGGGGGAGGCTGGAAGGAGAGAGGCTGATGCTGGTGGAGGCTGATGCTTGGAGAGGCTGATGCTGGGGGAGACTGGGAGCGGAAGGCTGATGCTGAGGGAGGCTGGGAGGGGGAGGCTGGGAGGAAGGAGGCTGGGAGGAGAGAGGCTGATCCTGGGGAAGGCTGGGAAGAGGAGGCTGATGCTGAGGGAGGCTGGAAGGAGAGAGGCTGATGCTGGGGAGGCTGGAAGGAGAGAGGCTGAGGCTGGGAGGAGAGAGGCTGATGCTGGGGAAGGCTGATGCTGAGGGAGGCTGGGAGGGGAAAGCTGATGCTGGGGAAGGCTGGGAGGAGAGAGGCTGATCCTGGGGAAGGCTGGGAGAGGGAGGCTGATGCTGGAGGAGGCTGGAAGGAGAGAGGCTGATGCTGGCGGAGGCTGATGCTGGGGGAGGCTGGAAGGAGAGAGGCTGATGCTGGTGGAGGCTGATGCTTGGAGAGGCTGGGAGAGGGAGGCTGATGCTGAGGGAGGCTGGGAGGAGGGAGGCTGGGAGAGGTAGGCTGAGAGAAGAGAGGCTGATGCACACACACACACACGCGCGCGCACTGCACAACACACCACACACACACACACACACTGGGAACCACAAACAACTACCCTACACAGACACCCACACACACAGACAACGCTGGACACACACAACACCCAACACACAAACACCGCGGCACACACAAATATACGCACATACCGCACAACACACACATTGCACAAAACATACCTCCCCCCAAAACACACCACACACACACAAACCGCGCAACACACACACAACGCTACAGACACACAGCGCTCCACAAACAACGCAACACACGCAACACACATACAACACCGCTCTCACCCCACGTCACACCCAGACAACACCCAGAACATGTACAGCGCCTACACAAACACTTGGTAACTACACACAACAACATCTCTATATATATATATATATATATAACAAAAATCATACATGAACTACACAATACGTATATTCTAGAATACCCGATGCGTAGAATCGGGCCACCTTCTAGTATATATATATATATATATATATATATATGTAAATTATTTTCGGCACACCATAGGTGAAATAATAAGAGTCCAAAGAATAATATTTGCAATATAAGTCCACTTTTTATTTTTCAAGCAGAAAAAAAAGGAGGTAAAAAAAGAGAATACAGATGTCCAGAGACCAACGTTTCGGCCTTTTTGGGCCTCTATCAAGGTGCTGATCTGGAGAGTCTGTGTGCACAGTGTCTTATAAAATCAGAGAAATGGCACTCATGTGGATTCCATAGTTAGAAGCTTGTGGAAGATGTAGAGAGCTCTTGCTTGGGCCTCTGCCACACTCACGTGCCTCCGGTACGTGTTTGACATTTTTCTCACGTACCGGAGACACGTGCACACGTGGACCAAGGTAATCTTAATGGTTAGGACACACGTAAGTATTTAGGAACGGAAGGTGTGTCCGTTCCGTACTTACAAGTGTCCATGAGTTCCATACGCTGACATGTCAGTTTTTCTCCGGCAGCACGGCTGTCACACGGGCCGCACCCGTACCACACGGATGTAGTGTGGATTCCGGCCCATGTGACACGCGCCTGAGAAACACACATGTCAGGTTAAAAATAAAAAAAACACACTCTCACTTCCACGAGCCCTGCAATCTCTGCCGTGGCTGTCACCTGCATCCGTCACCCAGTAAATTTGAACAACGCATCTTCTTCACTGGGGGCCGGAAGCAGCGTATGCGAGGTGTGGCCTGTGCCGGACACTGGTATTCAGCACCGCAGACAGCACCGGAAGAAGCAGGTAAGGCGGAGCTTTCCGTTCTCTGTGTGTTATTACGTATAACACACGGAGAACATGTACGTGTCACAAAAATGGCACACGGGGAGCAAACCACACCTTTAAAATGTACGTGAAAAAACGGTTTGTTTTTTTCATGTATGTCTGGCAGAGGCCTTAGGAAGAGAGAAGAGACATCTCAAGGGGCTTTATTCATACATGCAAGGTGCTGTTGTCATCAGTGTTCTGAGCTGGTATCATCAGTGTTACCAAATATATGTATGTATATAAGCACAGCAAAATTATTAAGGATAGGTACTATAGGTACACATACAGTTAGGTCCATAAATATTTGGACAGTGACTGACTCTTCATAATTTGGGCTCTGCATGCCACTATTTAAAATGAAACAACTCAGATGCAATTGAAGTGTAGACTTTTAGTTTTAATTAGATGGCTTGAACAAAAATATGATGTGAAACATTTAGAAATTGCAATCATTTTTCTACAAAGTCTTCATTTTAGGGGCTAAAAAGTGGTGATTGACTCAGCCAAAATTCTTTGAAATAAAAACTCCAGTGATGCTTTTGTAGTATGTTTTAGATCATTGTCCATCTGTACTGTGAAGTGTCGTCAAATCAACCTTACTGCATTTGATTGAATCTGAGCAGAAAGTAAAGCCCTGTACACTTCAGACTTCATCCGACTGTTTCTGTCTTCAGTCACATTACCGATAAACACTAGTGTCCCAGTGCCATTGAAAGCCATGCATGCCTATGCCATCACACTGCCTTCACCATGTCTTATCAAGGTTGTAGGGTACTTTGGATCATGAACCATTCCAAGCCTTCTCCATACTTTTTTTTTTTTACCATCATTTTGGTATAGGTTGATTTTAGTTTCATCTGTGCAAGGAATACTTTTCCAGAACTGGACTGGCTTCTTTAGATGTTTCTTTTTAGGCAAAGTCTAATCTGACTTTTCTATTTTTAAGGCTCATTAATGGTTTGCACCTTGTGGGCAGCATTCTGAATTTGCTCTTATGAAGTCTTTTCTTTATGATTGACTTAGATACTGAAACAAATACTTCCTGGAGAGTCAAATTTTCAACAATTGAAGATCAGACAGCTCCGACTAATTGCCCAGTACAATGCAGCTGTGATGTTCGGAACTACAGGCCAGTTCCTAGATCCATGGATAAGGCAAAAAAAGATTTGTATCCAGCATCCGCAAATAAAAATCCCACCTTTATTGAATCGATTTAAAACATGATAAAATCAAGCATAGACTGCATGAACAGACCAGTCTACACGTTTTGGGCAAAGACCTTAGTCAAGACTATGGGCTGGGCCCAAAACGCATAGACCGGTGTGTTCATGCTGTCTATGCTTGATTTTATAATGTTTTAAACCGATTCAATAAAGGTGTGACTTTTATTTGGGGATGCTGGATACAAATTTTTTTTGCCACTTCCTGGAGAGTGTTCTTCACTTGACTTGATATTGTGAAGAGGTTTTATATCACAATGGAAAGAATTCTGAAATCATTCAGCACTGTTATCTTCCGTGGATGTCTAGGCCCTTTTGAGTTCCAAAGCTTACCAGTGTGCTTGAGTACACTCATTACTCGTTCAAGTATTGTGGGTGCTTGAGCGCCATGCTCGAGTCCCCGCACGCATGTCTCACTTCTGTTAGACAGCCAATTAATACGCAGGGATTGCCTGCCATACACAATAATGCCGTAACCATGTTGGCTATTGCTATTACTTTGATTGGCCTGCCGCATTGCATCATCAGGTCTTATATTAGACCGGGGGCTTGATGCTTGGCACACACTTCTCTGGAAGCAGTTCAGGGACAGTTGACCTAGAAGGGAGAGATGAGATAAGAGCAAGCATATAGGCAGTATTGTAGTAAATGTTAGAAGGAAACACCAGGGCACTACTACAACAAGATAACCTGCCAAGTTGCTCACAGCAGTCGGTCGCAATCAGCGTTACATACGCTTTCAATCTCTGCGACTATGTGGGAACCTCAGGAAGGATAAAAAGAAGAAGAAGACCACCTGTAGAAGCCCCACCCCTAGGGGCGAAACAGCTGTCGTCTTCATGTGCTGACCATCTGTTTTCCCTCCCTGTAACGCCGCAGCATGTATTCACGTTTTTTGAAATAAAAAACACCAGAGTGTTGCACAGCATAATATGGTGAGTGCTGGTTTAAATTTTTTCTTTTTATCTAAAATATAGGCAGTATTTCATTGCTATTGCAGTATATTGTATATTGTACACTTTCACCCTTTAGTGCCTTTCATATGGCACTAAAGTGTGTTTTTAGCCTTGTTTAACCTAATAAATTAATAAATAGTTAATTAACTAAAAATGGAGTGGGGTCCCCCTATTTTTAATAAGCAGTCAAGGTAAAGCAGACTACTCAGGGCCGATTTTAAAAGCTTGGAAAGGTACAAGGTTATTTGGCCCTTCGCAGCCTAATAATATCAACCCTCAGCTACCTCAGAATTGGTGCATCACATTAGATGCTCCAACTCTTCCCAATTGCCCTGGTGCTGTGGCAATTGGGGTAATCATTTTTTGGTTGCTGTCAGCTGTGTAATGTCAGCTGGCATTAAACCCTGGTGTTAGTACTGGAGCGGTATCTATCATAAAACTCCATTACTGACCCAATAAACCCCCCCCCACATGAAAAAATAGTTTCTTTAAATAAAGACTCCTACAAACTACCCCTCGTTTACCAATTTGTTATCAAAAATGTTCTCACAAACTTCCATCATAGTCCACGCTCCACGAATGCAGCTCTGGTGACGAATAGCAGTAAAGTACAGCTGTTCATAGGCACCGGGTAGTGACAACAACTCTCATCAGAGTGGTTGTTGTTCCAGAGATCATCAATGCTGTGCACAACTTCATACTGGAAAATCGGTGAATTGCAGCTAAAGAAATAGCAGAAATAGCAGATATCATAGGGATTTCCCGTAAACATGTTTGTGTCATTATACATGAACATTTCGACATGAGGAAGCTATCTGCAAAGTGGGACCCCAAATGTTCGACAACAGATCAGAGAAGTATGCGAGTGAAAACTTCCCGGTCCATTTTTCAGCGTTTCCGGACTGATAAGAACCTCCGGGATCGACTGGTCACTAGAGTTGAGCGCGGTTCGTGGTTGGAGGTTCTCCAGTTCTAAGCTCGAGTGATTTTTGGGACTGTTCGAGATCGAACTAGAACTCGAGCTTTTTGCAAAAGCTCGATAGTTCTAGATACGTTCGAGAACGGTTCTAGCAGCAAAAAGCAGGGCTTTTTACAGCTACAGTGTGCAGGAGCCATCGCTGGCAGCCTGCCACAAGCTGGTAACCAAGATAAACATCGGGTATCCAAGCAAAGCGCTTTGGTTAGTAACCCGATGTTTATCTTAGTTACGTGCAGGAAGCCCACACTTCCCGCTCAGCTCACTCCGCCCCCTCCTGCCCGCGGCATGTACACATATACACACACACACGTACACATACATACACACACACACACACACACACATTCCCCCCCACCTCCCCCCCCCCGCTCGGCTTACCTTAGACGCCTGACCTCACCAACCCCAGGGCTTGATGCCAGGTGACATTACACATCTGGTATTAACCCCATATAGTAACCCGTTTGCCACCGCACCAGGGCGCGGGATGAGCTGGGGCGAAGCACCAGGATTGGCGCATCTAATGGATGCGCCACTTCTGGGGCGGCTGCGGCCTGCTATTTTTAGGCTTGGGAGAGTCCAATAACCATGGACCTCCCTAGTCTGAGAATATCAGGCCCCAGCTGTCTGCTTTACCTTGGCTGGTGATCCAATTTTGGAGGACCCCTACGTGTTTTTTTTTTAAATTATTTATTTAATTTAAAATAACAGCGTGGGGTGCCCTCAGTTTTGGATTACCAGCCAAGGTGAGGTTGCCAGCTGTGGTCTGCAGGCTGCAGCCGTCTGCTTTACCCTAGCTGGCTACAAAACTAGGGGGAACCCTACGTCATTTTTTTTTTCATTTTTTTTGGCAAAATACAAAGCTAAGCACCCCTTAGTGCCACATGAAAGGCACCAAAGGGTGCTCCACTTTTTCTCCACTTTTTCTCCATTTTTTCTCCACTTTTTCTCCACTTTTTCTCCACTTTTTCTCCACTTTTTCTCCACTTTTTCTCCATTTATTCTCCACTTTTTCTCCACTTTTTCTCCATTTTTTTCTCCACTTTTTCTCCACTTTTTCTCCATTTATTCTCCACTTTTTCTCCACTTTTTCTCCATTTTTTTCTCCACTTTTTCTCCACTTTTTCTCCATTTATTCTCCACTTTTTCTCCATTTTTTTCTCCACTTTTTCTCCACTTTTTCTCCACTTTTTCTCCATTTATTCTCCACTTTTTCTCCACTTTTTCTCCATTTTTTTCTCCACTTTTTCTCCACTTTTTCTCCATTTATTCTCCACTTTTTCTCCACTTTTTCTCCATTTTTTTCTCCACTTTTTCTCCACTTTTTCTCCACTTTTTCTCCACTTATTCTCCACTTTTTCTCCACTTTTTCTCCATTTTTTTCTCCACTTTTTCT
Source organism: Anomaloglossus baeobatrachus (assembly GCF_048569485.1). Classification (NCBI taxonomy): domain Eukaryota; kingdom Metazoa; phylum Chordata; class Amphibia; order Anura; family Aromobatidae; genus Anomaloglossus; species Anomaloglossus baeobatrachus. The sequence continues at coordinate 469,906,488 of NC_134354.1, read as the reverse complement.
CCACTTTTTCTCCATTTATTCTCCACTTTTTCTCCACTTTTTCTCCATTTTTTTCTCCACATTTTCTCCACTTTTTCTCCACTTAATCTCCACTTTTTCTCCACTTTTTCTCCACTTTTTCTCCATTTTTTTCTCCACTTTTTCTCCACTTTTTCTCCACTTATTCTCCACTTTTTCTCCACTTTTTCTCCATTTTTTTCTCCACTTTTTCTCCACTTTTTCTCCACTTTTTCTCCATTTTTTTCTCCACTTTTTCTCCATTTATTCTCCACTTTTTCTCCACTTTTTCTCCATTTTTTTCTCCACTTTTTCTCCACTTTTTCTCCATTTATTCTCCACTTTTTCGCCACTTTTTCTTCATTATTTTCTCCACTTTTTCTCCACTTTTTCTCCACTTTTTCTCCACTTTTTCTCCATTTTTTTTCTCCATTTTTTTCTCCACTTTTTCTCCACTTTTTCTCCATTTATTCTCCACTTTTTCTCTACTTTTTCTCCATTTTTTTCTCCACTTTTTCTCCATTTTTTTCTCCACTTTTTCTCCACTTTTTCTCCACTTATTCTCCACTTTTTCTCCACTTTTTCTCCATTTTTTTCTCCACTTTTTCTCCACTTTTTCTCCACTTTTTCTCCACTTTTTCTCCATTTATTCTCCACTTTTTCTCCACTTTTTCTCCACTTTTTCTCCACTTTTTCTCCACTTTTTCTCCATTTTTTTCTCCACTTTTTCTCCACTTTTTCTCCACTTATTCTCCACTTTTTCTCCACTTTTTCTCCATTTTTTTCTCCACTTTTTCTCCACTTTTTCTCCACTTATTCTCCACTTTTTCTCCACTTTTTCTCCATTTTTTTCTCCACTTTTTCTCCACTTTTTCTCCATTTATTCTCCACTTTTTCTCCACTTTTTCTCCATTTTTTTCTCCACTTTTTCTCCACTTATTCTCCACTTTTTCTCCACTTTTTCTCCATTTTTTTCTCCACTTTTTCTCCACTTTTTCTCCACTTTTTCTCCACTTTTTCTCCACTTTTTCTCCATTTTTTTCTCCACTTTTTCTCCACTTTTTCTCCACTTAATCTCCACTTTTTCTCCACTTTTTCTCCACTTTTTCTCCATTTTTTTCTCCACTTTTTCTCCACTTTTTCTCCACTTTTTCTCCACTTTTTCTCCACTTTTTCTCCACTTTTTCTCCATTTATTCTCCACTTTTTCGCCACTTTTTCTTCATTATTTTCTCCACTTTTTCTCCACTTTTTCTCCACTTTTTCTCCATTTTTTTTCTCCATTTTTTTCTCCACTTTTTCTCCACTTTTTCTCCATTTATTCTCCACTTTTTCTCTACTTTTTCTCCATTTTTTTCTCCACTTTTTCTCCATTTTTTTCTCCACTTTTTCTCCACTTTTTCTCCACTTTTTCTCCACTTTTTCTCCACTTTTTCTCCATTTTTTTCTCCACTTTTTCTCCACTTTTTCTCCACTTAATCTCCACTTTTTCTCCACTTTTTCTCCACTTTTTCTCCATTTTTTTCTCCACTTTTTCTCCACTTTTTCTACACTTTTTCTCCACTTATTCTCCACTTTTTCTCCACTTTTTCTCCATTTTTTTCTCCACTTTTTCTCCACTTTTTCTCCACTTTTTCTCCATTTTTTTCTCCACTTTTTCTCCACTTTTTCTCCACTTTTTCTCCACTTTTTCTCCATTTTTTCTCCACTTTTTCTCCACTTTTTCTCCGTTCTTTTTCTATGGTCGGTCTACCCATTAGCTCTGCCATGCATACTGTAGCTCTACACCTACTGCACATGTTACTTTATGATTGACATCTCTTTTGTACCAGAGCTGTCTAAGCCTACTCTGACCCCATATTTGTCATTACTATATTGTCCTTGTACTGTATTATGACATTTGTATCATGTGTTTCATTTCTTGCTGTGTTGCAATTTTTTTGCTGCATCCCAATTGTACCTCTACATTGTTCGAGTTTATGTTATTGTTCTCTCACTCTTATGTGATACTGATTATTGTCATTTTTCATGATTACATGCAGATAAGTCCAATCTGACAAAGGCTCAGGCCGAAACGTCATTTGTAACTTGTTTTGGACAAAAACATATATGCTTATGAAAAAAAAAATTCTTAATACGGACCAATAAAGAGTGATTTTGCATTACTATCCATTGTGACTTACTGACTTAGTCTGGGAGATATAGAGTGCCGAGGTTACTCACTAATTTTATCTATTATTACCTCTGAGCACCTATATACCAGTGAGCAGAGCTTCCTCTACAGTAGTTCTCCTGATTAGGCATGCCCTTACCTCATGAGCAGGGCATTGCAGCTTTGGTAGCAACCATTACGACATGGACTCTGCTGCTGTGGACCCGGGGAGAGTGAGTGCAGATTCCCACACTCCTCACATGAAGGGTCCGCACTCCTAGAAAATGGGGGATACGTTCCCTGAGTGTCTCCCCCCCATATTCTAGACGGTCCAGAGTCGTCGTGGGACCCCTTTATTTTTTTTCTTACAATAAATTGGTGAAAGAGGAAATGTTTTGGGGACTGTTTTTTCAAATAAATTTCTTTTGGCGATTTTTTGTTTTTGTTAGTACTGACAGTTTATGATGTTGGGTATCTAATAGACGCCATGACATCACAAACTTCTGGGCTTGATCTCAGGTGACTTTACAGCTAGTATCAACCCGATTTATTACCCCGTTTGCCACTGCACCAGGGCACGGGATGAGCTGGGGTGAAGCGCCAGGATTGGCGCATCTAGTGGATGCGCCACGTCTGGGGTGCCTGCGGCCTGCTATTTTTAGGCTGTGAAGGCCCAATAACTATGGACCTTCCCACCCTGAGAATACCAGACCACAGCTGTCCGCTTTACCTTGGCTGGTGATCCAATTTGGGGGGGACCCTACTTTTATTGTGTAATTATTAATATTTATAAAATAATTATAAAAAAGAGCCTGAGGGGACCTCCACATTGGATCCCCAACCACGGTAAAGCTGCCAGCTGTGGTTTTCAGGCTACAGCCGTCTGCTTTACCCTAGCTGGCTATCAAAAATGGGGGGACCCAACGTCATTTTTTTTTTTTAACTATTTTTTAAATAGAAAAAATTAATGGGCTTCCCTGTATTTTGATTGCCAACCAAGGTAACGGCAGGCAGATGGGGGTGGCAACCCATAGCTGTCTGCTTTATCTGCGCTGAGAATCAAAAATACCGCGGAGCGCTACGTCATTTTTTTAAAGATTTATTTTTACAGCACTGTGATGTCCAGCAATCAAAATACAGGGAAGCCCATTTTATTTTTAGTTATTTAAATAAATAATTAAAAAAAATATATATGGGCTCCCGCTGCATTTTTTGTATTGCTAGCTAAGGGTAATCCAAGCAGCTACTGGCTGCTAACCCCCACTGCTTGGTGTTACCTTCACTGGCAATGGAAAATATCAGGGAAGCATTTTTTAATTTTTTTGCCAAAAAACTACAAAAAAAGGACGTGAGCTTCGCCATATTTTTGTATGCTAGCCAGGTATAGCAGGCAGGTGCTGGAAGAGTTGGATACAGCGCCAGAAGATGGCGCTTCTATGAAAATGCCATTTACTGAGGCGGCTGCAGAATGCAATTCGCAGCAGTGGGGCCCAGAAAGCTCAGGCCAACCTGTGGTGCGGATTCCAATCCCCAGCTGCCTAGTTGTACCTGGCTGGACACAAAAATGGGGCAAAGCCTACGTCATTTGTTTTCTAATTATTTCATGAAATTCATGAAATAATAAAAAAAGGGCTTCCCTTTATTTTTGGTTCCCAGCCGGGTACAAATAGGCAACTGGGGGTTGGGGACAGCCGTACCTGCCTGCTGTACCTGGCTAGCATACAAAAATATGGCGAAGCCCACATAATTTTTTCAGGGGGCAAAAAACTTCTGCATACAGTCCTGGATGGAGTATGCTGAGCCTTGTAGTTCTGCAGCTGCTGTCTGTCTGTATGGAGAAGAGCAGACAGCAGCTGCAGAACTACAAGGCTCAGCATACTCCATCCAGGACTGTATGCAGAAGTTTTTTGCCCACCAAAAAAATGATGTGGGCTTCGCCATATTTTTGTATGCTAGCCAGGTACAGCTGGCAGCCACGGGCTGCCTCCAACCCCCAGTTGCCTATTTGTACCCGGCTGGGAACCGAAAATATAGGGAAGCCCGTTTTTTTTAATTATTTCACTTATTTCATGAAATAATTAAAAAACAAATGACGTGGGCTTCGCCCTATTTTTGTGTCCAGCCGGGTACAACTAGGCAGCTGGGGATTGGAATCCGCAGCACAGGTTAGCCCGAGGTTTGTGGGCGCCTCTGCTGCGGATTTCAGTCCGCAGCCGTCCCAGAAAATGGCGCTCTCATAGAAGCGCCATCATCTGGCGCTGAATCCAACTCTTCCAACAGCCCTGGAGCCGGGTGGCTTGTTGGGTAATCATGAGTTAATACTGGCTTTGTTTTACCAGTCAGTATTAAGCCAGAGATTCTTAATGTCAGGCACGTTTGACCCGGCCATTAAGAATCTCCAATAAAGGGTTAAAAAAAGACACCACACAGAGAAAAAATACTTTAATAGAAATAAATACACAGACACATTAGAGACTCCATCTTTATTACCCCCTGTCAGCCCTCCACGATCCTGCTCTTCTGTCTTCTTTCTTTCTAGTGTAGTAGTAGTGACGATTGTAGTGAGGATGAGATTCACCAGCTCATCACTTGGGGCTGGGGAACCTCCATCCTCACTACAATCATCACTACAATCGGGAAGCAGCGTGCAGCCTTCACTCCGTGAGTGATCAGTGCTGGCTGCTAGCGGTAACGCTGACAGACGCGTTACCATAGCAACGGTGCTCTCGGAGCCACGGTTAGCGGTGACGTCACCGCTAACTGCGTTGCTATGGCAACGGTGATCTCCGTTAATGACCGGCTGTGTCAGCCGGTCCCTAACGGAACGGGAAGTCGACCGTGTGCTAGAGCATGTCGCCGGTACACGGCGATACACATATGTGCACCGTGTACCGGAGAGATGCACTCGCAGGTCCTACATGACGTGTCATAGTCATGTGACCAGTCTGTAGCCAATGAGATAATAGCCACGTGACTGGTCACATGGCTATTTTGACATCACGATAGGTCCTGCATCTCTGCTGGCAGTGCAGGTCACCGGGAGGATTCAGCGATCATCGGATGGAATAGCGGCAGGAGACAGAGTGCAGAAGGGATCGCGAGGACCGGTAAGTGTTATGGCAATGTTTATTAACTGTTTGTGTACATTTATAATGCATTTTTATGTGTTTGTGATTGCCTCCCATTATAGCCTATACGTTCGAGTTCGGTTCGTCGAACGTTCGACGAACCGAACTCGAACGGGACCCCCGTTCGGCGAACCGGCCTCGAGCCGAACCGGGACCAGTTCGCTCATCTCTACTGGTCACTATGGATGAGACCTGGATTTATTTTTATGACCCTGAAAACAAGGAGCACTCAAAAGAGTGGAGGCATCGTGGTTTTCCTCTTCCAAAGACGTTCAAGGTGCAAAAATCAGACACTAAGGTGATGGCATCTGTGTTCTGAGATAAGGAGGGTGTGCTGCTAATGGACTACCTTCAAAAGGGTTCCATCATTAGTGCAAGGTATTACATTGAACTTTTGGACCAATTGAAGGCAGCTCTGAAGGCCAAAAGGCGCGGCAAGCTGTCCAAATGAATCTTGTTCCTGCAAGACAACGCCTCCGCTCACATTGCACAAACGACCACGGCAAAACTGGCAGAGTTGGGCTTCCAGCTAGTTGACCACCCACCTTATTTACCACATCTAGCTCCCTCCAACTATCATCTGTTTCCAAACCAGAAGAAGCACCTCAAGGGTACCAAATTTCACACCATTTCTGATGCCATGGCTGCTACGGATGCCTGGTTTGAGGCACAACCAAAATCCTTCTTTTTGCTACACTTACTGAACTTGGAATACCGACATAAGAAGTGTGTTGACATCAATGGAGAGTATGTGGAATAAATGTAAAGTTTCATCATCCTATCTCGTTTCTTTCTGGGTAAAGCCAAAGACTTATCAGCAGCCCCTCATATCTCACTATCCACTACAGCTTTGAGTGTAAGGCTACCTTCATTTAATAGACAATCATCTTGGTTATCCCATACATAAATTTGACTTTCAACTATTTAGAATATGACTAGTTATGCAGATTCTTATCATGTTACTGCATTGGTACTGTTAGCTCCTAAAAATCTAAGTTTTAATATTTATTATTTTGTTAGTATTTTGTAAATCCACCTTTGGCTTTCAACACAGCATTAATTTTTCTGGGTATGCTCTCGATCAGATTGAAGCATGTCTTGGCCGAAATCTGATCCCAGGTCTCTTCTACACGGTCCCAATGTTGGTACATACTGGTCCACTCAATTGGGTATGTATACAGCTTTTTCTACAACTCTACCCATAAGTGTTCAATTGGGTTGAGTTCTTAGGTTTTTGAAGTCCAGCACCTCTACTTTATTGTCATTGAACCATTTCTAAGCCAATCTTTTAGTATTCTTTTGGAGGTTGTCCTGCTGGAACACAATGTTATCCTTTACCTATTCAGAAAATAATAGTATATGAAGTAACCCGTCTTGTGGATGCTCACATATTGCTCAGCATTAAGACCACCATCGATCCTGGACAAGTATCTTAACACCTTTGGCTGTGAAACCTCTCCTATATCATGAGGCTTCCTTTACTGAACTTGACAGTTCCTTTAAATTCCTTTAACCCCTTTTATCCTTGTATCTGCCAGACCTACAGTTAGGTCCAGAAATATTTGGACAGTGACACAATTTTCGCGAGTTGGGCTCTGCATGCCACCACATTGGATTTGAAATGAAACCTCTACAACAGAATTCAAGTGCAGATTGTAACATTTAATTTGAAGGTTTGAACAAAAATATCTGATAGAAATTGTAGGAATTGTACACATTTCTTTACAAACACTCCACATTTTAGGAGGTCAAAAGTAATTGGACAAATAAACCAAACCCAAACAAAATATTTTTATTTTCAATATTTTGTTGCGAATCCTTTGGAGGCAATCACTGCCTTAAGTCTGGAACCCATGGACATCACCAAACGCTGGGTTTCCTTCTTCTTAATGCTTTGCCAGGCCTTTACAGCCGCAGCCTTCAAGTCTTGCTTGTTTGTGGGTCTTTCCGTCTTAAGTCTGGATTTGAGCAAGTGAAATGCATGCTCAATTGGGTTAAGATCTGGTGATTGACTTGGCCATTGCAGAATGTTCCACTTTTTTGCACTCATGAACTCCTGGGTAGTTTTGGCTGTATGCTTGGGGTCATTGTCCATCTGTACTATGAAGCGCCGTCCGATCAACTTTGCGGCATTTGGCTGAATCTGGGCTGAAAATATATCCCGGTACACTTCAGAATTCATCCGGCTACTCTTGTCTGCTGTTATGTCATCAATAAACACAAGTGACCCAGTGCCATTGAAAGCCATGCATGCCCATGCCATCATGTTGCCTCCACCATGTTTTACAGAGGATGTGGTGTGCTTTGGATCATGTGCCGTTCCCTTTCTTCTCCAAACTTTTTTCTTCCCATCATTCTGGTACAGGTTGATCTTTGTCTCATCTGTCCATAGAATACTTTTCCAGAACTGAGCTTGCTTCATGAGGTGTTTTTCAGCAAATTTAACTCTGGCCTGGAATTGATGAATGGTTTGCATCTAGATGTGAACCGTTTGTATTTACTTTCATGGAGTCTTCTCTTTACTGTTGACTTAGAGACAGATACACCTACTTCACTGAGAGTGTTCTGGACTTCAGTTGATGTTGTGAACGGGTTCTTCTTCACCAAAGAAAGTATGCGGCGATCATCCACCACTGTTGTCATCCATGGACGCCCAGGCCTTTTTGAGTTCCCAAGCTCACCAGTCAATTTCTTTTTTCTCAGAATGTACCCGACTGTTGATTTTGCTACTCCAAACATGTCTGCTATCTCTCTGATGGATTTTTTCTTTTTTTTCAGCCTCAGGATGTTCTGCTTCACCTCAATTGAGAGTTCCTTAGACCGCATGTTGTCTGGTCACAGCAACAGCTTCCAAATGCAAAACGACACACCTGTAATCAACCCCAGACCTTTTAGTTACTTCATTGATTACAGGTTAATGAGGGAGACGCCTTCAGAGTTAATTGCAGCCCTTAGAGTCCCTTGTCCAATTACTTTTGGTTCCTTGAAAAAGAGGAGGCTATGCATTACAGAGCTATGATTCCTAAACCCTTTCTCCGATTTGGATGTGAAAACTCTCATATTGCAGCTGGGAGTGTGCACTTTCAGCCCATATTATATATATATAATTGTATTTCTGAACATGTTTTTGTAAACAGCTAAAATAACAAAACTTGTGTCACTGTCCAAATATTTCTGGCCCTGACTGTATTTGCACCCATAAGAGCCTATTATAAGTCTATTGACTTCTTATCTCATCACCTCAAATCACGCATTTCCAATCTTCTACTGTCCACTTTGTGTATTTCTTTGCAAACTCGAAACAACACTTCTTATGATGATAGTGAAGTCGAGGCTTCTTCACCTTTTTTGGGACCACCATTCCAGACTTGTTCAGTGATCATTGCTCGGTGCTTGCATGGTCGTCTGTGATCTCACTATTACAAAGCATACAAGCCACCACAACTGCCGTGTTTGTTGCGCCAGAACTGATAGACCTTGTGATGAGCCGAATTGTTGACTCCGATATTTTGCCTGGATGTTTTGTTGCTGAAAAAAGAAGCAACATGTCAATTGTTTTAGCATTTTTTCCTGCTTTTTTCCCCAATTAACTTCAAAGGAGTCAGTGAAAAACGCAGGAAAAAACGCACGTGTAATGCCCATGTTGCTTTTTTTGTGTTTCTTTTCGTGCTTTTTGACGTCACTGGAGTTCCCTGCAATAGAGATGAGCTATCCTAATAGGCAAAGATCGGAAAAAATCATACAATCATTGGCCGGATCTGGATCGGACATCCAATCATTTACCGCAAAAGATCTTGCCAAGGATCAGTAAATGATCGGATGGTAAAAATAATCCTCTCCCTGCCCATCACAGCCATGTCAAGTATTGGCATGGCTGTGATTGGCCACTGTAAAAAAAAAAAAAGAAGCAAAAGGGTTAAAGCAGTACATACTTACAAAGTCCCCGCAGCTGCAGCGTTACTTCTGGGCCCAATAATTATCTTTATTGAATATTCCCTGCTTTCCCCGTCCACCGGAATATCTGATTGGCTGCAGTCAGACTTACCCCCAGACAATGTATTTTGATTAATTGGAATCACAGGCACTCTCTCTGGGTCTATATCATGGAATAAACTAAATAAATAAATAAAACAAATTGGCGTGGGTCCCCACTGTACTGACACCAGCACAGATATAGCCGGCTACAGGCTGCAGCTCCCAGCCATGTGCTTATCTTGGCTATGTATCAAAATAAGAGGCTTTTTTAAAAATTATTTACAGAAAAAAATTAAAAAATAGTGCGAGGTCCCCCCTAATTTTGATACCCAGCCATGATAAAGCAAGGCAGCTGTGGGCTGATATTCAGTCCTATGGTTATTAGGCCACCCCTCTGGCTAAGAATAGTAACCTACAGCCGTGCGAGATTGTCGCATCCATAAGATGTTACAAACCCGGTGCTTTATCCGGCTCTTCCCGATTACCCTGGTGCGGTGGCATTCGGGGTAATATAAGAGGTTAATAACAGCCCACAGCTGTCACTAAGCTCTAGATTAGTGATGGCAGGAGTCTTTGTCACCTCTCCCATCACTAATCTGTAAGTGAAAGTAAACATAAACACTGGAAAAATCCTTTATTTGAAATAAAAAAAGAAACACCCTCTTTCACCAATTTATTAATCCCAAAACACCCCTGTAAGTCCAATGTAATCCACATGAGGTCCCACGGCGATTACAGCACTGCTATAACTGGCATTACAGCGCGTGATTATGGAACATGACCGAACGCTGTAAATGCAGGAGAGTGAGCCACGATTAGCAATGACATCACTCAGGTTAGTGACGGTCATAGCTGGACATTCATCTGTGACCACAGGCAACCTGAGTGATGTCACAAGGTGAATCGCGTTCATGCTGGTCGATCAGCGGGGTTTCCTGCAGAACCACCGGCATGAACGTCCTTGGGTTTCCCTGCACCTAGGCCTCGTGGTCTTTACCGTGGGACTTTGCTGGAGGGAAGTACAGTGATGCTCTGGTCTGTGAGGCAATCCATAATTCCGTAAGACAATGGCAGCGTTTGGGTCCCCGTGATCACTTTCCAGGGACCCAATCTGGCAGGGAAAGGTAAGAAATCCCTCTACCTGCCTTCTGACTGCTCCAATCACACTGATCACAGCATTCAGGGTGTTAAATTGCCGGGCGTGGTATGAGCACCACTCTGAACAGAGAGAGCTAGCTCCTGACTATAACATCAGCCGGAGACCCAGCGGCAATGTGCTTTTTTCATACGTTTTTGTGTTTTTGTCATACTTTTTTCATGCTTTTTCATATGCTCTATTTCATGCTTTTTTGTGCTTTTTTTGTCATGGCAACCACGGGAGTTCAAGTACTGTACCCCCACAGTTGCCATGACAAAAAAGCAGAAAAAAGCATAAATAAACCATGTGAAAACGAATGAAAAAAAGCATGAAAAAACACAAAAACATATGAAAAAAACACAATTTTTCAGCAGTTTTTTTCCTGCCAAGACATGCTTTTTTGTGCTGAATAAAAGCAGCATGGGCACATAGCCTTAGGGGTACTTTGCACACTATGACATCGCAAGCCGATGCTTGCGATGCCAAGCGCGATAGTCCCTGCCCCCTGTCGCAGCAGCTTCACATGCACTCACCTGCCCTGCGACGTCGCTCTGGCCAGCGAACCGCCTCCTTACTAGGGAGCGGGTCGTGCGGCGTCTCAGCGACATCACACGGCAGGCGGCCAATAGAAGCGGAGGGGTGGAGATGAGCGGGACGTAAACATCCCGCCCACCTCCATCCTTCTGCATAGCCGGCGTGAGCCACGGTGACGCAGGTAGATGTTCCTCGCTCTTGCGGCTTCTCACACAGCGATGTGTGCTGCCGCAGGGGAACGAGGAACAACATCATACCGTCGCTGCAGCTACATTATAGAAATGTCGGACACTACACCGATGATACGATTATGACGCTTTTGCGCTCGTTAATCGTATCATACCGGATTTACAAACTACGATATCGACAGCGACGCCGGATGTGCGTCACTTTCGATTTGACCCCACCGACATCGCACCTGCAATATCGTAGTGTGCAAAGTACCACTTAGAGTGATTGCAGGTTGGAATTTTTAGTATACAGGAAGAAAAAGATTTTTCCACCATCAAGTGCAAAACAGTAACAATACAACATGACAAGAATTTGCATAACTAATAATATACTAATTAGTTGCTGGTCAAATTTATATAGGAGATAGTCAAGATGATTGCCTATAAAATAAAGGAAGTCTCACCTTCCAAGCTTTAGTAAGTGGTGAGATATGGAGCTGAAAATCAGAAGCTGAAAATATTGTTACCCTTTTGCTCATCAGTGTACATTTGTTTTGTAAATAAAAAAAAAGAAAAACTTTTAATCTTTCTAAAATCATAACAAAATGAATTGATGTCTCAAAAATGATACGTATGCAAGGTACGCACATGGGAAGTGTTATGAATTAAGACTAAAGCCTGCTTTACACGCTGCAATATATCTTACAATGTGTCGGCGGGGTCACGTTGTAAGTGACGCACATCCGGCATTGTAAGTTACATTGCAGTGTGTGACAGGTACGTGTGTGACAGGTACGTGCGATTGCGATTGAACGTTAAAACGTTCATCGCATACACATCACACCTTTCTCTAGAATTACACGTCAGATTGTTCATCGTACCCGGGGTAGCACACATTGCAGTCTGTGACACCCCGTGAACGATGAACAGATCTTAACTATATCCTGCAGCTCCCGGCCCACAATGCGGAAGGAAGGAGGTGGGCGGGATGTTTACATCCCGCTCAGCTCCGCCCCTCCGCTTCTATTGGCCGGCTGCCGCGTGACGTCGATGTGACGCCGAACGTCCCTCCCACTCCAGGAAGTGGACGTTCGCCGCCCACATCGAGGTCGTATGGAAGGTAAGTACGTGTGACGGGGGTTAATCGTTTGTACGGCACGTTCAACAAATTGAACGTGCCACACATATGATGGGGGCGTTGAAAATCGCATACGATATCGTATGCAAAATTGCAACGTGTAAAGCAGACTTAAGTTTAAGAATATAAAAAATGAAAGTTTGATTTCTCAAACTTTTCATAAATAAATGCAAAATATATTAACCTAAATTTACCACTTACATAAATTACAAATATGTCACGAAAAACATTCTCAGGATCATTTTAAGACGTTGAAGCATTGCAAACTTATTACCACATATAGTGTCACTTGTCTGATTTCAAAAACTTGGCTTGGTTAGTAAAGGGAAGGTGTCGTCAAAAAAATGTTTTTTATCAATTACTGAAAAAATATAAAGTATTCATGTTTTAATGTTATGTTTAAATAATATTATTTGTTTTTAATTGACAAAAATATAAAAAAAAAAATAAAAGATAAAAAATTTGGTATTTTCCACTCTTAAACACAGCTGCTGAAATCCGACTGTAGAACTACTGTAGAAGTAGCTCACATTACAACCGCAGTAAAGTGGGCAGAATCTGCTCTCCTGTGTGTGATTTCACAGCTCCCCCTCCCAATCTGGGGGTTTCCAAAGGATAACAGAGAAGGAAATTTAGGATCACAGTGCGGAGCCATTTTGTTGTTGGCCGTAAAGTGATGCTAATGTCTAAAGTGTCACTAAGGCCAGCTGCATAGTCCTCCACTGTATCCCAATGCCCCACCACTCGCTGACTGTATCCCATTGCCTCACCACTCATTGACTGTATCCCAATGCCCCACCGCTCGTTGACTGTATCCTAATGCCTCACCGCTTGCTGACTGTATCCCAATGCCTCACCGCTCGCTGACTGTGTCCCAATGCCCCACTGCTCGCTGACTGTGTCCCAATGCCCCACTGCTTGCTGACTGTATCCCAATGCCCCACCGCTCGTTGACTGTGTCCCAATGCCCCACCACTCGTTGACTGTGTCCCAATGCCCCACCGCTCGCTGACTGTGTCCCAAAACCACACTGCTCGCCGACTGTATCCCAATGCCCCACCACTCACTGACTGTGTCCCAATACCCCACCACTCGCTGACTGTGTCCCAATGCCTCACCATTCACTGACTGTGTCCCAATGCCCCACCACTCAGTGACTGTGTCCCAATGCCTCACCACTCGCTGACTATGTCCCAGTGCCCCACCACTCACTGACTGTGACCCAATGCCCCATCACTTGCTGACTGTGTCCCAATGCCCCACCACTGTGACTGTGTCCCAATGCCCCACTGCTCGCTTACTCTGTCCCAATGCCCCACAGCTCGCTGACTGTTTACCTATGCCTCTCTGTGTCCCGCGCCCCCATATACTGTGCTGCCGGCCGGGATCGGAAGTCCAAGGTGACATGCAGCAAGGAGGGGTCATCGGGAGTGCAGTGCCCCTCAGGCTGCAGATGTCAGCCGCGATTATCGCTCCCAGCCACATGCACTCACCTCAGACCTGTTCCCCTGGCAGCCTGTCCTGTCAGTGATCACAGTCCATAGCAGCAAGCAGCGGAGGCCCGAGGTGAGTACATGTGGGGAGGGGGTGAGCATAGGGGGAGAGGGAAAGTCAGCAGAGGGGGTGTGAGCAGAGTGGGGGGTGAGCGAGTGGCGGGGGAGGGAGAAAGTCAGCAGAGGGGTTGTGAGCATAGGGGGAGAGGGAAAGTCAGCAGAGGGGGTGTGAGCAGAGTGGGGGGTGAGCGAGTGGCGGGGGAGGGAGAAAAGTCAGCAGAGGGGTTGTGAGCGAAGTGGGGGTGAGCGAAGGGGGAGGGGGGTGAACGGCAGAGTGGGGAGCAGCACGCTAGGATCTGGTGCCCGGCATCGGTACTCACCCCGTCCATCCAGGCGGGTGACAGGGAGAAAGTGCAGCACACAGCATACGCTGTGTGCTCCACAAAGATGGCACTGATCTCCTCCAGGGGGTCCATCCAGATGACAGCAGTCGCCTTCTGTATGTAAAAGTATAAGGTCCATCCGACAACAGTCTTCTATGCCCAGGGGACTTCCATAAAGAAGGTGACTAACTGTTGTTACAAACACCAAATCCAAAATGGTAGCCCCCAGTGCTTCAGTAAAACTGGAATTACATATAAACTAAATAAACAATAAGTGTAATTTTGTATTAAAAATACTTGATTTCATAATCACTATTATTAATACAAAAATAAAAAATTGCGACACCTTCCCTTTAAGGTCTAAATTGGCTTTGTCAACAATATATCTCTTAACACTATTCCATTGACTGTACAGGCTACATATTATTGTACTTCAAATGCAATTCACAGTAAAAAATAGGTATCCAACATTTGATATACTTTTGATTTTTGAAGTATACTTAAGTAATATGATGTCTTTTTTATTGGTCAAGTGGATTAAATATGAATACTTCCTCTGGAATTGTATGATACAGAACAACATACAGACTCACTGTATTCAGAATCATAAAATGCCTGAGGAACAGAGCTAAGCTATTTTGATAACATTACATAGTTATTTAGGTTGGAAAAAGACCTAGGTCCATCCAGTTCAACCTTCCTCCACCAATTCTACATTTTGTCACTAAAGGGTACTTTACACCCTGCGACATCACTAGCGATCTCGTGAGCGATGTGAAATTCTAGATCGCAAGTGCGATCTTTTGAGATCGCACATAAGTCATTTTACGCGTGTGCGATCTCGAAAGATCGCACTTGCGATCTAGAATTTCACATCGCTAACGAGATTGCTAGCGATGTCGCAGCATGTAAAGTACCCTTAAGTCATTTATAACCAACAATGTTATGTGTACTGAGGAAATCATCCAGACCTTTTTTAAAAGCTGTTATAGTATCTGCCATTACTACCTCTTGTGGTAGTGTATTCCACAGTCTGACCGCTCTAACTGTAAAGAACCCTTTCCTATTTAGCTGTTGGAATCACTTTTCTTCCACTCGCAGTGAGTGCCCCCTGGTCCTTAGTATTGTCTTTGGAAGGAATAAGTCATGTGCCAGTCCTTTATATTGACCACACATGTATTTATACATATAAATGAGATCTCCTCTGAGATGTCTTTTTTTCTTAGCTAAACAAATCCAATTTTTTCAACTTCTCATCATATGTGAGCTCTTCCATTCCTTGTAATAGTCTAGTTTCCCACCTTTGAACTGACTCTAACTTCTGAATGTCCTTTTTAAAATGTGGTGTCCAAAACTGAATTTATCTTTATTTTTCCTGATTAATAAAAAAAAGTCAAAGGCATGTGGCCTACAAGAATTGTAGTTACAAAAACTTGTGAACAAGAAGGGGTATTTATCATGTTTTTTAAGTAAAACTACTGTACCACAGTTATGAAAAAGTATACAGTTTATATTATTACAAAAAGTGCAAATATCAAAAATCACATGTGATGACAGTTAGTAGTTAGACATACATAGTTAAAATCCAATTAGATGAGACAGAGAGAGAAAAAGGTCCCAGGGAGGGAGACAGACTACCCCTTAACTAAAACTGGTAAGAAAGTAGTATTACTATATCCCGGGGGGGCATATAAGTGGTCAACCGTTGAAGCACATGCGAAACACGTGTCGGGACCGGGTCCACATGTGAGGCTGACAGACTCCCTTTCTGGGTGCTATACATACCACAGGTAGGTCCTCCAGGTGCCAATTTACCCACCACTGTATGACTTTTTTTTTTCTCTGAGATTATTCTGGTGGTGTTACATACTGGTATACTCAGGCCCTGATTTGGACCTTATCCTGTTGGTTACTGTTTAATGTATGGACATTCCATCACTCCACTAGCCCAGGGGGTATACTATTGATATCTTTTGGTTACTTATATGCCCACCCCCGGGATATAGTAATACTACTTTCTTACCAGTTTTAGTTAAGGGGTAGTCTGTCTCCCTCCCTGGGACCTTTTTCTCTCTCTGTCTCATCTAATTGGATTTTAACTATGTATGTCTAACTACTAACTGTCATCACATGTGATTTTTGATATTTGCACGTTTTGTAATAATAAAAACTGTATACTTTTTCACAACTGTGGTACAGTAGTTTTACTTAAAAAACATAATAAATACCCCTTCTTGTTCACAAGTTTTTGTATGTATTCTATGGGGTCCATGTATATTACAACAAATATGAGGTCCTCTCTACTTGGTCTCTGTTTTTCTAAGAATTGTTGTTAGTTGTCATCAAGAATAGCATGTTTATGCACTTTTGTATGACATGCAACATTTTATATCTATTATAGTAGTGGTATAGTGGTTTCGCTTGTCAAAACTAAGCTCAAACATCATTTTCTAAAGTTCTGTGGCAAATAACAGATAATGTAAATGTCATGTACTAACAAAAAGTAGTTAAACGGAGGTTAACATTTGCCAAGTTTGTTGTTAAAGATAGCATGCAAGACAATTTGTAGGTATTGGCATCAGAGTTTTATGTCCAGTGATAAGCAAGTGACCAAATTACTATTATGATTGACAGCACACAATCTTTTTGTGTCTTTGCTTCAAACATCTTGATCCTTTTTACTTCATTATCTATTTATAAAATGTATTTGTATTGCTATCATGAAGATCAATAATCTAGAATTTAATGTCATTAAGAAAATGACATTTCCCTCCAACATCCCAGCAATGTCCTCCTTCCTTCGTAGCCAGCAGCTAAGGCATTGAACTGTCTTGTTTATTTGCATAATTCATAATGATCTTGGCTCTTCAGAATGTAGATGTATATTTAAAAGGATGATTCAATCTGATTTGATTGCCCCAGCATTGTGTTCAAAGCAATTACCATTCATTTGGCTTTTGAGGCTGTTGAATGAATTTTCCACATGAGATGCCTTAATTTGTACATGTTTTATTTCAGCAAAGTAGGTGTTGGCAAACTGCCTGAAACTTCGGCAAAGGACTGTAACTCTTGTTGCTATGTAATAAAACAATAGGCCAGACCTGAAAGAGAAATTATTAAAAAGTGAAATTTTATTCAATCGAATATGTTAGTTGTCATATTCACAATGCTGCTAATAAATGGAGAATTAAAATAGAGCCCAGATTTCTATATTTACGAGTACAACTTGAAGGATATTGTTATGTCTCGTCTACCGAGCGTAAGAGTTATGCTGTAGAAAACAAGTCATAATGATATTTTTTTCAATATTTCAGTTCAGCACACTTTATACAGGACCTGTCAACATTGTATGAAGCAGTAAGAAGTTCTTTGCCATCCAATATTCGTGAAGATCATTATTCTATTAATCAGTTGGCTGACCTGCGCACATTCATTGATACTGTGCTGGAGAAAATTCCTCCATTGTTACAGGTATGTTGATTACAACAAAAATTATAAGAATTATTGAAAATGAAAACATAAGTTATTTCGGCCCCCGAGAGGTGGGTGGGATTATGGGCATGGGGAGCAGTGAATGTATAATTTGGATTAACATCTGCTTTGCTGGTAGCTGATGTCGGCATGTGACTATGGGCGCATAGCAGTGACATCATGTGCTGCCCATCATTTACACTCCAAAGTCAATTGCTGGCATCAGAAGAGGATGCCTCATGCCCTGGGAGCAGAGGGAAGATGAGTATATTAGTTATTTTTGTATGTGTTAAAAAAAAGTGGCATAACGGGAGACAAATATACCAGGATAGGCACTTGATGGCAGACATGTAGATTAGGATGGGGGACATTTATACCAGGATGAGCCCAAAATGGGGAACATACAGTATATACCAGGATAGAAGACATATATACCAGGATGGGGAACATATATACCAGGATGGGCCCAGGATGGGGGCATATAAACTAGGATGGGGAACATATATTCCAGGATGGGGATTGTATATACTAGGATGGTTCCATTGGGGGGAGCCAGGATGTGGGACATATATACCAGGATAGGATACATATATACCCAGATGGGCCCAGAATGGGGATCATGTATACCAGATGGAGGACATATATACCAAGATGGGTTCAGGAAGGGGAACATATATTACAGGCTTGGGAACATATACACCAGGACGTGGTTCATATATACCAGGATGGGGAATATATATATACAGGAAGGAGCCCAAGATGGGGGATGTTAGTACAGAATTGAGAGACATTACATCCATAACAGTGTCAGCAGCAGATCCCCCTTAGTGTGTCATGATCACTTTTTTTGCTTCAAAATGTTCTTCCCTATTTTCCTCCTCTAAAACCTAGGCGAGTTTATAGTTCTTATAGTTCGGTGCATCTTATAGTCCCAAAAAATGCACATTTACACACAATCTAACCTTCTAAGATGAATGTATTAGGCAGGCATTCTTCTCATTTACTCTTGCTCACACCACCAATCCCAGGGTATACAAGAAGGGGTGCAGGAACACAAATAAGAGCCAGTTTAGAGCTGCAGTTATCAGGTAAAGAAATGGCACAGCAAAAATTGGAAGGTAGGTTGTTTTCTTGTCTTGACAGGCTATACCAACACTGTGCACTGTCATGCTGTGAACCCCAACCCTCATCCATTACCTGACACTGTAGGATGCTGGGGATGACATTCTGAGATCCAGAGAAATATTGAGAATGAGAAGGATGCCGCACATCCTCAACTCTAGTTTTCTGATGTGCTGAACCCTTCTGACTCTATTTGTTCCATAGAAGTCACAGTTCCTGCTACAATGATTATGACTAGGGATGATCGAATACCAATATATCCATTTCGCCGAATATCCGACGAATAGGTAGGCACTATTCGACTATTCGCGAATATTCGATGCGCAATGTACGTCTATGGGAAACTCGAATAATTTCACTTTGGACCTAACGGCGAGCTGTGGTGACTGAGGAAAAGGCTGAAATGGATGGGAAAAGGCAGAAACAGTATGGGCACATCCTGTAGAAGGTGCGTGACTGCATTTCTGCTGTCTTGGAATAACGTGCTCAGAGCAGCACGCGGCTTTTACGTAGTCGCCAGAACAGCTCTCAAACCAAATTGCTTTTTTGACAAACAGAATGCAGGTCTTTCAGTCTCTCCCTCTCCCCCACTCTCTGACCGATCACCGGCGTGGCACTGCACGGCTGTCACACTGCACTGGCGGCTTCTCCAGCTTTTGAAAATGCCGGCCGCTCATTATTCCATCTCGTATTCCCTGCTTCCCCCGCCCACCGATGCCTATGATTGGTTGCATTCAGACGCACCCCCAATGCTGAGTGACAGCTGTCTCACTGCAATTAATCACAGCTGCCCATGGGCGGGTCTAGGTAGTGCAGTAAAATAAATAAATAAATAATTAAAAAAAAACAGTGTGCGGTCCCCCCCAATTTTGATACCAGCCAAAGTAAAGCCACACGACTGAAGGCAGGTATTCTGAGGATGGGGAGTCCTCCACCTGAGAGCGGTGGCCACGGGTAACCTGAGTGATGTCACGGCTGATCACGCGGCTCACTTCAGTTGCTGCATGGAGCTGACAGAGAACGGTGGTGTTTTACGGCCGCTCCTGTCAGCTTCATGTAGCAGAGCTGGATGCGTCGTGGGACCTCGTGTGGATTACGTCGGACCTGGAGGGCTGTTTGGGGATTAATAAAGTGGTGAAAGAGGGTGTTTTTTTGTCTTTTATTCCAAATAAAGGATTTTTTCTGGTGTATGTGTTTATTTACTTTCACTTGGGGGTGTCTCATAGACGCCTGCCATGATTAACCTAGGACTTAGTGGTAGCTATGGGCTGCCATTAACTCTTTATTACCCTGATTTCCACTGCTCGAGGGCAATTCTGCATGAGTCAGGTAGAGTCCCGGGACTGTCGCATCTAATGGTTGCAGCAATTCCGGGCGGCTGCTGGCTGATATTTTTAGGCTGGCAGGCTCCCCATAATGTAGGGCTCCCCATCCTGAGAATACCAGTCTTCAGCCGTGTGGCGTTACTTTGGCTGGTATCAAAGCTGGGGGGGAACCGCACGTCATTTTTTTTATATTATTTATTTATTTTACTGCACTACATAGACCCACCCACCGGCAGCTGTGATTGGTTGCAGTGAGACAGCTGTCACTCAGCATGGGGGCGCATCTGAATGCAACCAATCATAGGCGCCGGTGGGCGGGGGAAGGAGGGAATACAAGATGGAATAATGGGCGGCCAGCATTTTCAAATGCTGGAGAAGCCGCCGAAGCAGTGTGATAGCCATGCAGCGCCGCGCCAGTGATCAGTCAGTGATCAGTGAGTATGAGAGAGGGGGGAGAGGGAAACACACCAACAGAGAGAGAGACCGAAAGACCTGCGTTCTGTTTGGCAAAAAAGTGATTTATGGAGCTGCTAGCAGCTACTGGACACTGTGTTCAGCCCTTACAAGGACTATTTATTAGTTGGATCTACAAACGCTCTCCCGCACACAATACAGTCCATCTACACTGCCAGCTCCCTATCACTGCGTGTTCGCAAAATGGCCACTGGCTTATATAGCCCCTATGACGCTGTGCGGCCAAGCCAAACAAAGTAACACCACAACAAAGATGGCTGCGGTGTTACTGTGAGAGCAAGCACTGTTCATTGGCTGGAAAACAGTCGCCAGGAAGTCAGAAATGAAAATGAGAGTATCAGAGCGGATGTTGTGTTATCCATCGGATACCGAATGGTGCAAATAGCCTGTTATCCATCGGATACCGAATAGTGGCGAATACATTCACTTAACTTTAATTATGACCCCACACAGAAGGTTATGGTATATTATTAATGTGTGTATTATGTGTTTTTTTGTACAATTTTTCATACAGAACTAAATCGTTTTACTATATTATTTTCTAGATTGATGTTATTGTTAAGTCTCTCATGCAAGGAGATCCCATACATCATGGAGATGCCAGGAAACTAATGAGTAGGCATGTTCTTTTACAGGTAAGCATGCAAAAAAGTCTTCATTTATTTGTCAATGCAGGCCGTATTCTGGGACCAATGCCTAAGTATTATGAAAGTATTATGTTTTTTTTTATTCTTATAAAGTGGTCTACACTTTACCCATGTGCACACAATAGAAATTTGATTCATAGTGGAAACTAAACAGCCTTCCTATCTAGAATGGATTGTATAAAGCCCAAATTATTACCATTCATTGTGTTTCCACACTGCAGTACATCACTGGAATAACTAGTAAATCTATCATCTATCTATGCACCTATCTATCTATTTATCTATCGATCGATCTATCTACCTGTCGATCTAACAATCTATCGATCTATTGAACTAACTAGCAACTTTGTTAATGAAACTGGGCATATGACTTATTTATGCTTTTTAATTGAATAACGTTATTCGTAATCTTTTGATGGAGACCACCAAGATTAAATATTTAGACTAGACACGTTTTATCTGTGATATTACATTCGCATTTGTGGTAGTTTAATGATCATGTGTTATCACTATTACAGTGCATAAAAAGTGCCATCCCATTTCTTGGTGTTCTGTCTGACATTGAGAAGGCTAGTGCGCCTTATCAGGGCAGCGGCGGAGAACATCAATTTCATCCCTGGTCATATTTTATCATCAGAATACACCGTTTAGAGCTGACACTGCTGAATTAGCTTGTAGCAGTCTTGATAATATAAAGCCTTCTGCACCTGCTTCTCTTGGCACTTTTCTTTGTGGACTCTTCCCGCTTATGGGCTATTAATCATTGGCAACAAGGGAAGTTGCAGACTGATGCACTTTGGATTGCAGGCATAAAAGAAAGAACATAGCTCTCTGAATGTCTTTATTGTGATGAGCAGTTTCAATTGATCCTAGTGGTATTATGGAGAGCTACCTAATTGGGAAATATTTCCACATTTCTGCCATCAAGCATGGAGTGTCATGTAAGAAGACTTGTGCAATAAGTTTTGTGCTGCCTTTAATTTCAAGATTCTCAGTAGTATCAGGAAAATCCCTTTTATATAGATAAATACAATCATCTATTAGATATGCATTTAAAAAAGACAGACATTTTATATATATATATATATATATATATATATATATATATATATACACACATACATACACATACACATACACAGGTGCGGGTGCAAAACAGTGCATGTGCATGAAAAATAACAATGTACACCACAAAAGTGTACATCACTAAGGATGTATATTTAAAAAGACACAAGTGTATACTTCAAGCAAAAAAGGGGGTATAAAAGGGGGTATACCAAGGAAGCAGTTTACAAAATGTTTACATATATATATATATATATATATATATATATATATATATATATATAGAGAGAGAGAGAGAGAGAGAGAGAGAGAAGGAAAGCACTAGGTAGCCCTAATTTACTACTACCTTGCCAAGGAGGTTGGCTCCCTAAAGACAACGCAAGTTGTGGTGCCCTGCTCAACGTCAACTCTCCCTCACTGTTCATGTAGCCCTATACTGAAGCACCCATCCAGATTGATGAACTGCAAACACCAAAAATTTGCAAAACCAAGCCCAATAGTAATCAAAATAAAAAAAATCTGAGAATGCCCTTATTTCAATACGCAACACCCTGTAAAATAATATTCACGCGTGTGGATTAGCTAAGCAAAATAATGCAACATAGTTATATAAATTAAACCTATGCATAAGTGGAGCCATAAGAATCACCAGAGGCTTCTTTTTAAAAAAGATATTATAAATTTTATTTAACATTAATCAAGACAAGCAAATACAGATAATACAGTAAAAAGTGCATGGTGTAGGACTCAAGACCGTCCAGTAAGCCTAATCAGTAGTGTGCAAAGTTTTTGAGGGCATTTTAAGGGATGACATGCAAAAATATATTGCAGAAAATAATATAATAACTGACAAACAGCATGGATTCATGAAAGATAAGTCGTGTCTAACCAACCTGTTGGGGTTCAATGAGGGGGTAAGTGCAAATCTGGATATTGGTAATGCAGCTGATGTGATTTATTTGGACTTTGCAAAGGCATTTGATACTGTACCACATAATAGCCTTATACTAAAGCTCCAGAAGCAAGGACTAGGGGAAACTATATGCAACTGGGTAAGGAATTGGCTAAAAGATAGGAAACAAAGAGTAGTCATAAATGGTACATTCTCTAAATGGGCTATAGTCAGCAGTGGGGTGCAGCAGGGATCTGTGCTAGGACCAATTCTTTTTAATCTCTTTATTAATGACCTTGTGGATGGGATTGATAGTAAAGTGTCAGTCTTTGCTGATGACACCAAACTATGTAGGATATTAAAAACTGACCTCGATAGTATAATATTACAAAAAGATCTGGATAAGATGTCAGAATGGGCAGATACTTGGCAAATGAGATTTAATGTTGATAAATGTAAAGTAATGCACCTAGGACGGAGTAATCCTGTAACTGCGTATACATTAAATGGAAGTAAACTCGGAACTACAGAACAGGAGAAGGACTTGGGTATTCTCATTACAAATAAGCTGAGCAGCAGCACTCAATGTCAAGCAGCAGCTGCTAAAGCAAACAAGATTTTAGGGTGTATAAAAAGAGAGATTAGATCCTGTGATCCCAATGTATTGTTACCATTGTATAAATCACTTGTAACGCCACATCTGGAGTATGGGATCCAGTTTTGGGCTCTGCATTTTAAGAAGCACATTCAGAAGTTAGAATCAGTTCAAAGGTGGCTAACTAGACTACTACAAGGAATGGAAGGCCTCCCATATGATGAGAGGTTGAAAAAGTTAGATATGTTTAGCTTAGAAAAACGACGTCTCAGAGGAGATCTCATTTATATATAAATACATGTATGGTCAATATATAGGACTGGCACATGACTTATTCCTTCCAAAGACAATACTAAGGACCAGGGGGCATACACTGCAAATGGAAGAAAAGCGATTCCGGCAGCTTAATAGGAAAGGGTTCTTTACAGTTAGAGCAGTCAGACTGTGGAATTCCCTACCACAAGAGGTAGTGATGGCAGACACTATAACAGTTTTTAAAAAAGGGCTGGATGATTTCCTCAGTATACACAACATTGTTGGTTATAAGTGACTTAGGGGCAAAATGTAGAATTGGTGGAGGAAGGTTGAACTAGATGGACCGAGGGCTTTTTTCAACCTATGTAACTATGTAACTAAGATAATAGCTAAGGTGCCAGAGAATTTAAAGTATAGGAAGAGAGTGGATTAGATTAACCAGACCATTTGTAAAGACATTACTAATCAAGCCGGGATAACAGGATTCCCATAGATGTAAACTACAGATATAAGTTTATCATATACACTCACCCATATATACCAAGTGGACTACTGGCACCAGCAGTTGCTTGATAATCTTACATCTGTACTTTACATCTATGGGAATCCTGTTATCCCGGCTTGATTGGTAATGTCTTTACAAATGGTCTGGTTAATCTAATCCACTCTCTTCATATACTTTAAATACTCTGGTACCTTAGCTATTATCTTGAGTCCTGCATCATACACTTGTTACTATATTATCTGTATTTGTTTGTCTTGATTAATGTTAAATACAATTTATAATTTCTTTTTAAAAAAAAGCCTCTGGTGATTCTTATGGCTCCACTTATCTATAGGTTTAATGCATGCAGGGGAGCTGGTCACAGCCGTATTGGTGTCTGGCCCTCGGGTGTGTGTGTGTCCACATGGGTTATGCTTAGAGGGTTTCAGATGTTGTCTTTGATAGTTATATAAATTAAAATATTCTGTAAGTAAAGGGATTGCTTTTCATTTTCAAGCATTTCCCTTCCACACTGCTTATTGTTTATTTTTTTTTTAATTTTAAGCTTGTGAGTAGGGCCCTCATTCCTACTGTACCTGTTGAACTATGTGCTATTTTGTTTTGTTTTTGTCTGCACAAGCCCTCTTTTGATTGTAAAGTGCTGCATAATATGTTGGCGCTATAAAAATAAACTTTATTATTATTATTATTAAAAATTTTATCTTTATTATTCTTTCAAAAAGTTATCCAAAAACGGAATCATCAAGGGGTAGAAACTGCTGCTTATTCTAATGTTGACCTAATATTTTATTCATTATTAGAGATCTATTCCATGAAGATTTACTACGCACCAAGTAGAAAACTTCAGTCGGATTGAGTCACTCGTATACTCATCTTGGCTTATTAAAGGAAATCTGCCAGTAGATTCTATGCTGCCCAAACCTGAACAGAACCTGGGTGAATTATCACAGAATTGTATGTTTTACTCTGAAATACCTTGGCATTTTACAGAAGATTTACTTTGAAAAGCAGGCTGAGGACTCTGCATCTAGAATGACTATTCCGATGGAGAGACCTCTCTGTCTAACAGGGGTGTGCGTGGAGTAACTGTTGGGAACAGACCCTGGTATAGTTATCCAAGATGCTTATTTCCCTGCCGGATTTTCAAAGTATTAACATACTGTATATGGCTGCTGCTGCCTGTGGTTTGTGCAACATGAAGCTCCCTTCCGGTTCTCTTTAATAAATTGAAAATTCTGAGCAGTTAAACTCTTGAGTATGGACTGGAGATTAAATTATGAACAACATAGTCCTACAATTAGTTTTATATTTAAGGTTTCAGTATTGCCAGGAGAGAAACGTGATTAGAGGGTCTCCACTTTCCACTTCCACTAAATACTTCTCAGGCATCCAACAAGAAAATACATAAGTGTGAACTATAGGGGTTATCCACTACTAGACACCACATTTTGATCAAATTGTTCCAGTGATGTCATTAGTGACATGATATTGTTGTGTAATGTGGCTGCTGCAGCCACTCTTTGGAAGCAGCTCATCAGTATTCTTCTATGTCCTCTCTGACGGAATAGTAAATGATGTAGCTGATGAGTGTCTTCCCACTGTAAGCAGCCGGCATTTGACCCAACAGTGGAATGGTGACACTGCAGGAGGTGACTGTATACTGTTTTTATTTCATATGACTTTTTGAACTCCTTAATCTTGTCCAGGGTTGGACAACTCCTTTAAGTTGTTAAAGTGTCCAAGCAGATTATACTTTTATTCAATGTATCTGCATAAGGACAAACATAACAAAGTATATTTGTCTCACTGCTTCTGTCCCTGGTGTAAATTCGCAAATTAACATTTGCCGATGATCTGGCAAAGCTCTCAGGCCTGAAAACATCTACTGCCTAAGGATTTTCCTATACATTTAAAGTGTGAAATAACTAAAATATACCGTACTAAAATTCCAGAGTACTGAAGTTTCTCCAATAGTTGGATTTGGATTGAGAGCTTACTTTAGCATTTCCTGTTGCAACCCATTGTCAGGATTCTCTATACTCTGACACTCATTTTGTCATTTATTTGATATACATGACATAAAAAATGTGTTTGGAAAGCTCTTTCCTTTAACGTCTATGTCTGACGTTAGGGTCTAGGGTCTTACTAAAATCAGTGATGATCCCAGACCATAATTCTCCACTCTGCTCTCTCCTTCAAGCCACATATCCAAGCCATCTTCACTTCCTGCCCACTACAACTCAAAAATATTTCTCGGATTCGAACATTCCTTAACCAAGAAGCAAGAAAAATACTAGTGCCTGATCTCAGGTGCTTCTGCCTGAACTACTGCAACCCCCTGCTCTATGGCCTCCCTTCAAACACTGTCGCACCCCTACAATCTACTCTAAGCTATGCTGCCCGTCTAGTCCACCTGCTCCCCGCTATTGCCCAACCTCTCATCTCTGCCAATCCCTTCACTTGCTTCTCATTGGCCAACGACTCCAGTTCAAAACCTTAACCATGATATACAAAGTCATTCACAACCTGTCTCCTCCATACATCTGTCATCTAACCTCCCGGTACTTACCTGCACATAACCTCCGATCCTCACAATATCTCTTTCTTTACTCCACTCTTATCTCCTTCTTCCACAATTAAGATACATGCAAGATTTCTCTAGTCATATACTCTGAAACTCTCTGCCCCAACATATCAGACTCTCGCCTACCTTGGAAAGCTTCAAATTGAACCTGAAGACCCACCTGTTCCGACAAGTATACAACCTGCAATAACCTTCAATCCACTATAGTGCCACAAGACAATCTCTACCCTCACCTACTATATTCTCACCTATTCCTTGTAGACTGTGAGCCTTCTCAGGCAAGGTCCTCTCTCCTCTTGTACCGGTCTGTGCCTTGTATTGGCCATAATTATTGTACTTGTACCTATTATATATACCCTTTTTATATGTAAAGCACCATGGAATTATTGGCGCTATAATAATAAATAATAATATATTTTACCAATAACGCCACACATTTATCATTGTATGTAGCACAAGGTTATTTTGATAGAATATTCACTTTAGGCAGGAGATGTCCTATTCCAGCAGCTGTGTAAATGGCTATAACCACTAATAAAATGGTTTAGTATACTAGTTTGTCTATTATTTAGAATATATACAATCCTGACTTTAACATACATTCTGTTCTTGGCGTAGAGAGTTAATCGTGCATAGTCGACTTACATAGGAATTGGACATTCCAGAAAGAACGCAACAATACATCTTTCAGACTAGGGTGCAGGCATGTCAAAAAGATGTGAAAACCCCTGAATGCAGATTTATGGTAACGGAATGCTGCCATATGAAGGGATTTGTGTGCTGGTTTCAACATGGTAGTATGAACTAATGGGAAACCTCAAGAATTGGGATTGTCATCAGTTCAAATATATTATTCTTTATGTTCTGTCAAATAAAGTGAAGCCGGACAACTAAGACAGCTCCCCGAGCGGAACAGAGATAATCAATATTATTATTCATGGCTTTAAATTCAGTTTTACAAACTGGAATATGAATAAGCTAGTCTGACAAGCCATGTACCATCACAGCAGCTGTGACAGACTGCGCAGTCATTCTTAGCCTACAGTGTCAGATAATAAAAATATGGAAATCCTGGATTGTTGGGAGTGTAACAGGAGTTTAATATATCTGCCGTGACTATATTGTTTACTATGCCACATAGTATTGCATTACTTTAGTATTTTTAACTTGTCTATTTATATATGGTATTTCTTACTGCACAGAACAAAATTTATATTATAGCAACATAGTATATAGCATTTAATTTAACATTTTCTAATTTTAAATGTAACATAAAGTCCCCCACTGTCTTATGACATTGAGCAAGGAAGGGTAGGAATTATATTTTAACTGTAAAGGTTTTGATGGCATGACAGTGTTACGTTCATGTAGATAGAGAAAATATAACTGGATTGTAATGCTAATCCCCATTACTTCAACAGGCAGAAAGCTAAAAAAAACACTCAAAACTAATAATATCTTAAACACTACTTTTATTTTGTAATTAATCTTTGTTCATGGGGCTCCTGTGTCGACCTAATTCATATACCTTAGGCTGCATTTAGATAGCCCGACCATGTCTCTTAAGTGACAATTAAAGGGATTATCTACTACTCGGACAACCCCTTCTCATTTCCCATGGTTGCGCCCATTAAATTAAAAAAGCTTATACTCTCTTCTCATTCCAAAACAAGTGGTGTAGGGATTCGCATTTGCAGGGCTCATATGAAGTTGTTACATCATGCAAGACCTGCAGCCCATCACAGCCGGCTTCCCTCTCCCTGCCGTAAGCCATTTAAGTAATTACCAGGAAGTGAGCGAAAACATGGGGAATGTAAAGGGGTTGTTGTAGTGTTGTAGTAGTGAGCAATCCCTTTACTAGGCTATGTGCAAACAGATAGTTGGTCACTTACTCATACTTCCCAACATTTAAAGATGAGAAAGAGAGACAAAGTAGCGCGCTGCGGCAATTTTAAGCCACGCACCCTAACCACACCAATTTTGCAATCTGTCACGCCCACATCCAATCCTTTTCAGCACTGCTGATCATATTGTTTAAGGCTGCGTGCCCACGATCAGTATTTGCAGCATTTTGGATGTAGCATATTTTTGCTGTGTCTAAAACGCTGCATTGTACAGTACAAGCACAGTGGAGGGATTTCTAGAAATCTCCTGCCCATTGTGCTTGTTTTTTCTGCAGCAAACACTGACCTGCGGAGCGTCTTTCTAGGCTGCAGCATATCAATTGTTTGCTGCAGTTGCATGTCTCCTCCCTAGGGAGAACACAGCAGGAGACTGCAGCGCACTGAACCCTGATCGTGGGCACAGGCAGCTGCGTTCTCCTGCAGAGGAGACGTGCAGCCCCGCAGGTCAGGACCCGCTGCCTCCAGGACACAGCGAATCCTGATCATGGGCACAGGCAGCTGCGATCTCCTGCGTTCTCCTGCGGAGGAGACATGCAGCCCCGCAGGTCAGGGCGCGCTGCCTCCAGGACACAGTGAGTCCTGATTGTAGGCACAGGCATACGCACATATACGGTACATATTTGAAGACAAATTCCCTAAAATACATATAAACAGACAAATCTATACACAGTCATCTGCACTGATATACATAGATATATACATCATACATATACACACATTGGAGGTAATAACATGGGGAAGCCGGCAGCAGCCGCACTCACCTACCCCGCTTGTCTCTATCCAGCTCCTCCTCAGCATGTGATCACTTGGCAACACTTTAACAGACCTAGCCACGCACAGTGCACACTGACCCCGCTGTGTATGTATCACAAGGGAGGATGGGGGTTTTATATACTCTATATATATTATATACATATATATACTGTATATATACAGTATATACAGCACAGGAGAGGCTGGGGCTACAGTATATACAGCACATGAGGGGCTAGGGGCTACAGTATACACAGCACAGGATAGGCTGGGGGCTACAGCATACACAGCACAGGAGGGGCTGGGGGCTACAGTATATACAGCACAGGAGGGGCTGGGGTCTACAGTATATACAGCACAGGAGGGGCTGGGGACTACAGTATATTCAGCACAGGAGGGGCTGGGGGCATAGACAGTACTTGAGGGGCATACATATTAGGCCTGTTTCAGATGTCAGTGATTCTGGTATGTATATGCTAGTTTTTATACCTACCAGAATCACTGACCTATGTAGACCCATCATAATCAATGGGTCTGAACACACATCAGTGATTTTTCACTGACCGTGTCTCCGTGCGGCGTACATGCGTTTCCGTGATTGCCGCACAGAAACATGTCTGTTTTTTGTGGCATCACTGATGTCCCACGGACCACACTATGGTGTGATCCATGAAACACGTACCAGAAACACACGGACATTTAAAATAAAAAGCTTTTTCAACTCAACTTCTCCAGCAATGCTGAGTTTGGCAGCTGCTCTCTGCTTCTTCCTGCCCGGCTCATTATGGCATGCATATTCATTTATGCAGCCAGAGCCGACCCGGAAGTAGCTGCAGAGGTGAGAGAGTGGTGGCTGGATGCTGAATCGCGGGACTCTTCAGCACCACGGAGAGCAGGAGCGGGGGCAGGTGAGTATATGTCCATGTGCAATCACAGAGTACGGATCACGTATCATGGATTGCACATGGACAACCACTGTGTGCCGTGAATCGCAGAGTATGAAGGGACATATGCGTGTTTAACACGTCAGTGAAGAATGTCTGTGTTTTTCACTGAGGGGCATACATGTTACTAAGGGGTACACACATTACTGGGGGAAATACACTTTACTGTGGGGCATATAAATAACTGGTAGCATAGACATTACTAAGGGGCATATAGCTCTGGTGTTGGGGCTTATACAGCTCTGGGGGCACATACAGCTCTGATGGGGGGGCTGGAGGCACACAGATCTGGTGGGGGGGGTGGCTGGAGGCATATAGCTCTGGTGAGGAGAGGGCTGGGGCATACAGATCTGGTGAGGGGGGCTGGGATACATCTGGTGGGAGGGACCTGGAGGCATACAGAGCTGGGGGTGCTGGGGGGCATATTGATCTGGTGTGGGGGCTAAGGGGCATACAAATCTGGTGTGGGGCCTGGGGGTATACAAATCTGGTGTGGGGGTTGGGGGGCATACAGATCTGGTGAGGGGGGGTGGCTGGAGGCATATAGCTCTGGTGAGGAGAGGGCTGGGGCATACAGATCTGGTGAGGGGGACTGGGGGATACAGATCTGGGGGGAGGGGGCTGGAGGCATACAGAGCTGGGGGGCATATAGATCTGGTGGGGTGGCTGGGGGGTATACAAATCTGGTGTGGGGGCTGGGGGGCATACAAATCTGGTGAGGGGGGTGACTGGAGGCATATAGCTCTGGTGAGAGGGCTGCTGGGGCATACAGATCTGGTGAGGGGGGGCTGGGGGATACATATCTGGTGGGAGGGGGCTGGAGGCATACAGAGCTGGGGGGTGCTGGGGGGTATATAGATCTGGTGGGGGGGCATACAAATTTGGTGAGGGGGCCATACAGATATGGTGAGGGGGGTGACTGGAGGCATATAGCTCTGGTGAGGAGAGGGTTGGGGCATACAGCTTTGGGTAGGTGGGGGGTCACATACAGTGTTCCTTGGTGTTCAGCTCTTCTTCCTGCAGTCTCTTTATCTGTGGACAGAGCTCAGCATGTTGCTCGGTAGCTCCGCCCACAGATGCACTTCTGTACACAAACAGCCCAGCAGTGTGCAGTGAGTGCACGCTGAGCTGCTGGTGCCGATTTAAAGTGCCGGCAGCCAGAGTGCTGCTGCCGCCCACCCATAACAGCGGCAGCACAGAGCCAGAGCAGTGAACCAGCGCTCGGCTCTGGTCTGCTCATGTGCATTAGGAGGGGGAGAAAGTCAGACGGGGAGAGAGCGGGTGGGCGGAGCCACGGGACAAAAGCCTCACGATCGTGACACCGGGACACCCGCTGAAATCCGGTACAGTCCCACTGTATCCGGGACAGTTGGGAGGTATGCTTACTGGCCTATTTAGACTGGCTAACTACATTTCTGTTTGCAGAGAACTATAGTTAATACGATCTTTCTGTGTATGTACAGTTTCATTGTTCTTCAAAACAAATGTGCTGTTTACACATGATGATGGGTTGATGAGAATAATAATTTTTAAACAAATCTAAAAATAATTTCACTCCACAAATGAGCATTTTGCTAATTTATCAGGTGACTGTCTGCCTGTTTTTGCTGCCAGTGTAAATGTGCCCTTTGATGTTAAACCTTAAAGAAATAGTTAGCAACACTATGCTGTTTAATGAGGGCAACTTGTCATTGTCATGCTGTGTTAATCGCGTGCTATGTGTAATGCTGATAGTATAATGCCAGCATCCCTGCTATATCCTGCCTCTCCCCTGCTGCAGAGACATTGACATACTCACTGCCGCAGCTGTACTTCACGCCTCCTTCCCTCTCCATGGCTGCCCTTATGCTCCCCTGCTGCCTCCTGCTCACGGGGCCTGTGCATGCCACACAAGTTTCCCAGGAGTACGATTATGGCATGCATACCCCTTCCCTCTTAAAGGGCAAGCATGCTACTCAGAAGTGCCTCTCAGCCATTGGCACTAGGTACTTAAGGCATCCTTCCCTTAGGGGAGGTATCTGAACAACATGGTCAATTAGTTATTGTCTAGCTAGCTAGTGTAACGCCTGTCTGGATCCACAGACTCAGACGGGCTGTAATGGACAGGCTAGAGGGAAGCCACTCACCAAGCAGGACCCCTAGAACCCTGAAACTCTTTAACCCCTATACAGGGATTTGGCATTACACAGGGCCCAAGGTGATCACTACCTGTGGAAGTCTGCAGTTCGATGAGAGTAGTCGTCAGGCAGGGTCAAACCAGGAGTTTCAGAACAGGGACAGAATCAGCAGGCAAGAACATAGTCAACAAATGAAGCAGAGGTCAAATCCAGATCGGGCAGCGAGGTACATAAACGACAGACAGAAGGGTAGTCAGAACACAAGCAAGGTCAGTGCATAGCAATTAAAATACAAACAGCACAGGAACCAGGAATACAGACTATCTCTGGCAGTGGTCAGATCACAGGAGGGGTAATAAGAAGGGTGTGGTGTCTTCCCATTGGCTGCAGGTGAATGATGGCAACTTCAGCTTGAAGACACATGCCACCTACAGTCAGCCAGTGGTACTGCAGGTTCCAGGGAAACCCAGCTTAGTGGATGAGCAGAGCCTGTGCTCAGAGGAGCAACGGGCACCGACTCCTCTCCCATCACCAGCACTATCCATGGTGGGAACACGGCATCACCTGGCGATCACAGCAGAAATCTCAGGAGCGGACTCCGGTGGGGACATGACAGCTAGTTGTCAGGTTCCATGTCTTGTGTTATCTGTCCCTGTGCCCTCCTTCCCATACCTGTATGTACCTGCCATATCCTTTGACTCTGCCTGCCTCTGACATCCTAGTTGAACCTAAAGAAAAACAGTTTGCAGCACCTAACTGTCAGAAAACATGCGAATGTATAAAAACACAACTTCAGCAAATCAAGGGCGCATGTCCAATACAAGTGATCCATATGAAATTTGTAGCTCCAGCACCGACCACATTTGGGCCTTGTCTGTGTGCTCCACCACATCTTGATGGCATCGCAAAGCAGTGCCCAGGGTTTATCAATCAGTGCGCTCTACCTTTGAAGGGTTGGCTCACCAGTTTTCTTTGGACTGGGCAAAAGTGACATTGCACCTAAGTGGTGATGCTCTTGCTTGGGTCAACCCCCTGTGGGAGAGAAGAGACTCAGTTGCCTCTGACGTCCTACACTTCCTGGATGTCTTCCGGAAAGTCTTTGATGAGCCGCCTCTGTGGTGTCCTCTTTTCTGCAGCTACATCAAGGTGTTCAGACTGTCAGACAGTTTGCAGTTCAATTCCGCACCGTTTCCTCTGAACTAGACTGGAATAATCAGGTGCTGGTTGCTGCCTTTTGGGAAGGTTTATCTTAGAGGATTAAGGATGTGATATTCCTGCTTCACTGGATGACCTGATATCCTTGTCTACTCAGGTCGATCTCAGATTCCAGGAGTGATCCATGGAGGTGACACGTGATAGGAGACCTATATGTCCGTCTCCATCCCTACAGAAACCACTGGTTTCCCAGTTTCCAGTTGCCACTCCTGCTCCTAAACTAATGCAATTTGACTATATCAAGATGTCAAAGCAACATCGAGAACATTGTCGAGTCAATGAGGTGTGGAACACTTCATCTATGAATATCACATAAAACAGGGACTTTCTTCCCTGGGACGAGTAGAAGGGGCTACCCTTGGCAAGAACAAATCCTCTTCCTCGTTGACCCTGTCCATATCGTATGAAAGTACTCAGTTCTCTGAGACAGCCCACCTAGATTCTAAATCTGCTGGGAACTTCATTCAACAAGCTGTGGTGGATCAGTAACAGATTCCCATCCAAAACTTCCAGAGTCCCTTGACGGTGTTGTCTGTAAATGGAGTGCTCTTGTTAGAACTCATACACTTTATGTCTGAACCAGTGGAACTACAGGCCGCAGCTTGCATTCGAAAAAGATGTTTTTCTTGGTGCTTTCGAACTTGTCTTGTCCATTTCCTCTGGGTCTGCCTTGGCTCCGAATCCACGAGCCTGTTCTGGACTGGAAATCCAGAGAGGTGCACCATTTGGCGAAGACTTGCCGCAACAGGTGTCTTGACTCTGAATCCCTAGAGATGACTACTCTAGAAACATTTTCCTTCTGCCATCCAGGGGCCAGGAAGAAGCCGCCCAAGCAGCAGCAATCCGGCCTTCCCCTTCCACCAGCTATTCCTATATCTACCATCTCTGAGGACAGCTTTCTGGAGAAGACACTTCTTTCAGGCCTGGTGACGAGGAGGCATAAAAGAGGAGTGCTGTAATGCCGGCATCCCTGCGCTATCCTGCTTCTCTCCTGCAGGGTGGGTTGCAAACATACTCACTATCACAGCTGCACTGCGCGCCTCCTTCCCTCTCCACAGTCGCCTACATGCTCCTCTGTGTAGTTTGGGTGGGCACGCTCCTTCCCTTTTAAAGGGAATAACATGATACACTTTTTTCTACAATAATTTATATTGATATATATTTGTCTCAAATATCTGGTCTACACTATGTGGAGGTTATCATAATTAGGGTTAACATGACGGGATCATATCTTAAGTTAACACTGGTGGTGGTCAAAATAATATCTCTCGGTCATTTGCATTATTTCTTAGGGGGGCTTTACACGTTGCGACATCGCTTCCGAAATATCGTCGGGGTCACGTCGTTAGTGACGCACATCCGGCGCCGGTAACGACATCACAACTTGTAAATCTTAGATGCGCCGATAAACGATCGCAAAAGCGTCGAAAATCGGTGATCTGTGTAGCGTCGTTCACTTTCATAATGTCGGGTCGACCGCAGGTACGATGTTGTTTGTCGCTCCTGTGGCAGCACACATCGCTGTGTGTAAACCCGCAGGAGCGACAAACATTTCCTTACCTGCATCCACCGGCAATGCGGAAGGGGGAAGGTGGGCGGGATGTTATGTCCCGCTCATCTCCGCCCCTCCACTTCTATTGGACGGCCGATTAGTGACGTCGCGGTGACGTCGCTGTGACGCCGAATGCACCTCCCCTTGAAGGAGGGATAGTTCGGCAGTCACAGCAACGTTGCTGAGCAGATATGTGCGTGTGAAGCTGCCGTAGCGATAATGACATTATCGCTACGGCAGCAATCACCACATATCGCATGTGCGACGGGGGCGGGTACTATCGCGCTTGGCATCACTAGCCGATGCTAGCGATGTCGCAACGTGTAAAGTACCCCTTACTCAATACAATGAAGACAAATACTGTATATTGACTACTGCCAGGCATGACAGGGACACATTTGACATGGAAGGCAACAAACTGTAAGCCGTAAATTACTTCAACCTTCTTGGATCAATGATCACTCAAGATGCAGCGACGACACCAGAAGTCAATTGGAGACAAGCTTCAACAATGAAGCCACAAGACACGTTCTTCAAATCAAGGAACATTTTGCTGGCATACACAGTCTGGTCTTTTCTGCAATTACATATGGATGCACAACATAGGCGATAAATGAACAAGACAGAAGAAGTATCAATGCCTTCAAAATTTGGTGCTGGAGAAGGATTTATCAATGCCATGGATGGCAAGAAGACCAAAAAATCCATTTTGGTACAAATCAAGCCAGACATATTGCTGGAAGCAAGGATCACCAGAATATGGTCTGCCTGCTTTGGACACATTATACAAAGAGAGCAGTCACTGGAAAAGGACATCATGGTCGGAAAATAATGTCTCTCGGTCATTTGCATTATTTCTTAGGGGGGCTTTACACGTTGCGACATCGCTTCCGAAATATCGTCGGGGTCACGTCGTTAGTGACGCACATCCGGCACCGGTAACGACATCACAACTTGAAAATCTTAGATGCGCCGATAAACGATCACAAAAGCGTCGAAAATCGGTGATCTGTGTAGCGTTGTTCACTTTCATAATGTCGGTTCGACCGCAGATATGTGCGTGTGAAGCTGCCGTAGCGATAATGACATTATTGCTACGGCAGCAATCACCACATATCGCATGTGCGACGGGGGCGGGTACTATAGCGCTCGGCATCGCTAGCCTATGCTAGCGATGTCGCAACGTGTAAAGTACCCCTTAGGATACTTGAATCAGGGATTATTTCTCTTTTTTACCCCGTTTGTAAAGATGAATAAGCAGCAGGCAAAATTTGCATATAAAATGGCAGTATATTGATATTGGACCACAGTGGAATGCAAGCTTGCGTCTCAGCTGGCAACTGATGATGTAATCCTGGGCTGTCTGGTCGCCTGTTAAAGACGATCATGGAGGTATAGTTTCACTTCTGTGTGAGACGCACAGCGTGCGTTCCAGGAGTCACACTGGAGGGGGAGGGCCTTTGTCACATGATCGGAACGTGAGTCCTCGGACAAAGTACCTCCCTCTGGGATTGAGCTTAAGTGAGCTTGCGCGATGTCTATTTAATTGCGGTGCCCATAGCCAGAAGTGCGGCACAGAATATATGTTTACACGTGAGACAAGTGTGGTAAGTCTTGCAGTGTATCTTTGGTGGGTGAATCTTGGCACTTTACCTATGGGTAACCTAGGCTAAACGGGAACTTTTGTCCCCTGTGCAGTTTGTTTTTTATCAGAACCGATGACGCTGTGTGTAAAACAGCAAACATGAATACCAAAACTCCCCTGATGAGTGAAGGTGATAACGAAACACGTCGGGAGAGATTATATGGGTCTGCATACTGTGCTTTCATGGAATGATATTTTGATCTGCATGGAAAATTTGACTCCTGAGAACAGGTGGCAGGTGGCGACTATGGAAGTGAAAGGTTGACCATGATTGAATACCCTGTGCTGAGAGTCATTAGAAGAATCCATTTTCCGGTGAGACCTTTCCATATCATATACACGGATGGTCATATTGTGAAATGATATCTGGTGGTTCTAAATGATATATTTGTCTCATTATTTTTCCCTCATAAGAATCCCAGTTTCCTGTTTTGGGGGGTGGTTTCCCTCGTAGGTTATTGTGTGGTTATTTAGATATTGTTACTGGTTGGGAAGTGTCCTCATTAACGTTTCTGGGAATAGTTTCTATTGTGCCTCACATGGGTGCTGGGCCCGTTTGATCTTTGTGACAGAGCAGGCATGTGTTTTGTGTTTTAGTGTTCACGTTTTTATGTGACTACCGTCACTTTTAAGCCATCCCTTTAGTAAAAGTTAAGTTTTTGGAGTCTTTATTCTAATCTAGGAGCTGTTTGGTACATCTCCTGAACCCATTTCTGCTTGTCCTTGCTCGTTCCCTTTTAAAGGGCCAACACGTAATTACTCAGACGTTAGTCTCAGATTATGGCTAAGAAGCAGTAGGTACGTAAGTCATCCTCCCCTTATGGAAGGTGCCTGCACAACGTTGTCAGTTATTATCTAGCTATCTAACTGTCAGGTTCCATCTCTTCTGTGCCAGTTACCTGTCCCTGTGCCCGCTTTCCCATACCTGACTATACCTGCCATACCCTCTGTACTTGCCTACACCAGCCATGCTTCCTGCATTAGCCGCCCCGGCTGCAACTGTCTACACTAGAGACTGTACCTGTCCCTGCCCTGGGATCAGCTTTCACAGTCTCATATATTGCCCTGGGTGTGGCACTTGGCATCCACCGGCAACCAAGTCATTCACACCATCTGAAGCTCTGGTGAATACCTGGTTGGCACTCTGTTAAGCCCCTGCCATGTCAGGGTAAGCCCAGGTTCCCCCTGCAGTCCAGTGGGTTCACTCTTCCCTGCCGCAACCTCTTCGAGCATAACAAATAGACTCCCTCTTTGCAAAGTACTATGCTTTACTCTGAGGTGCTGCAGTGTTTCAGAGAAAACACAAATCTGAAAAGACCCAGGCATGGGGAAAAGTGTCCACTGGGTGGTTCTCCTCCAATTCTCTCCACCAGTTTATCTTATTGATAATATCCTCTTTGGCTATAGTATATTTATATACCGTATCACCAAAAATCTAATTTTATCACAAAATAAAAAATATAATTATATGTATGTATTTATTTATTTTACTGATATTTGAATGAGCAAATAATTTGCATACCATTTCTATAGTATTAAAATCCCTTTTCTTAATGATTTTTTAATATCATGTATTTTGAATTGAATTTGTTTTTATTCCGAGTTATTTATAAAGATAAAAAAAGGAGAGGTAATTTGTTGTGACAGGTTCTTTTTAAGTGCGCTGTATAAACTCATATTCAGCAGAGATGCTTTACATGAGATATACTATTTTATAAAAAAAAGTATGCTAACTAAATCAGGTTTTGCTTCTTCATTTCAGGAGTGCCGTTGGATGAATTCAAACCTTAAACATATTAAAAGCACTGCTAAAGTGTTATCACATTGTTTGCTTGGAGGTGTGACAGCAATACCAGAACATTTAAAAGACACTTCTGAGTCTTTAGAGAGAGGAGAGGTCCCCAAATTATGGCTTCCCTCGCACAACTGCCAAACTGTTAACATTGTCACCTGGCTGGAAGGTAACTCCTATACCACATGCAATTCCAACACCTCAATAAGAAAGGGTTTTTTACAGTTATAGCAGTCAGATTGTGGAATACCCTACCACAAGAGGCAGCAATGGCAAACACTACAACAGCTTTTAAAAAAGATTTAATGCTTTTTTCACAACAAATAACATTGTGGGTTATAAATAATCTAGCAATGGAGAATGTATAACTGGTGGAAAAAGGTTAGATTTGATTTACTTGCCTTTTTCGGCCTTAATTACTGTTTAACTATGACTTAATGCTGCTTTACACGCTGCGACATCGCACCAGCCCCTGTCATTTCTGCGTCACAGGCAAATCGCTGCCCGTGGCGAACAATATCGCCGGTACGCGACTCACATACTTACCTTTCTAACGACGTCACTGTGGATGCCGAACAACCTCTTTTTTTAAGTGGGAGGTTTCTTTCGGCGTCACAGCGACATCACTCAGCGGGCCACCAATATAAGCGGAAGGGCGGAGAGCAGCCGCATTCACGTCACTCCCACCTCGTTGCCAGAGGACGCAGGAACGCTGTTGTTCGTTGTTCCCAGGGTGTCACACATAGTGATTTGTGCTACCTCAGGAACGACGAACAACCTGTGTCCTGAAAGAGCAACGATATTTTGAAAATAAATGACGTGTCAACGATCAACGATTAGGTGAGTATTTGTGATCTTAATCGGTCGCTCGTAGGTGTCACACACAACGACGTCGCTAACGAGGCCAAATGTGCGTCACGAATTCCGTGACCCTAGTGATATCTCGTTAGCGATGTCGCTGCGTGTAAAGCGGCCTTTAGGCGGGCTTTGCACACTACGACATCGCAGGCCGATGCTGCGATGCCGAGTGCGATAGTGCCCGCCCCCGTCGCAGCAGCGATATGTGGTGATAGCTGGCGTAGCGAAAGTTATCGCTACGCCAGCTTCACACACACACTCACCTGCCGTGCGACGTCCCTGTGGCCGGCGACCCGCCTCCTTGTTAAGGGGGCGGGTCGTGCGGCGTCACTGCGACGTCACACGGCAGGCGGCCAATCAGAGCGGAGGGGCGGAGATGAGCAGGATGTAAACATCCTGCCCACCTCCTTCCTTCCGCATATCCTACGGAAGCCGCAGTGAGGCCGGTAGGAGACGTTCCTCGCTCCTGCGACTTCACACACAGCGATGTGTGCTGCCGCAGGAGCGAGGAACAACATCGGACCGTCGCGTCAGCGTAATCATGGATTACGCCGACGCTGCACCGATGATACGATTACGACGCTTTTGCGCTCGTTAATCGTATCATCCAGCCTTTACACACTGCGATGTCGCATGCGATGCCGGAAGTGCGTCATTTTCAATTTGACCCCACCGACATCGCACCTGCGATGTCGCAGTGTGCAAAGTGCCCCTTAGTGTTGCTTTATGTTTTAGCTGTTTAGGTGTTGAGATCAACAATATGTTTACAATTTGTAATGTTATTTGGCTTGATGTTATGTTGTATAGGACATGTGCACAAGACAATGGAAAGCAGGTGGACAAAGGTTAGGAAATGTTTACCTATGGTAAAGTACCTACATAGTTTTAGTAGCCTATCCCTGAAGGGCAATAAGTTGGTCATTTTGTGTATTGAAAGTCCAAGATATACAAAGTTCTGAAAGAAATGCGCAAGCAATACTTTTACTGAATTAATCCAAAAAATATATATTTCACATTCCGACACTAAAGTATCATCTTATATGTTTTCCAATATTTCCATCCTGTCAGCTTTTAGTGTCTTTTACAGACTTGGAAAAGAATTCAAACAAACAGATGGACCATCTAAATGCCAACCTGTTAGCTTGGCTGGACATTATACTGCATTGGACATGGCAAATTCTGTGCCAATAAGTCAACAAAGCTACTGCGTAATCAAGATATATAGATTTCTTCTGTTTTAAAAATCCTGAAATGACTAAACTAGAGTAGCGTTATGAAAAAGAATAGCAGCGAGGGTCAGGAAAACCATGCATTGTCCATTGTTTAACATCTTCTTTTCACTGACTAAAAGCTAAATGTAACTATAAATCTTTCCTGAACTGCAACCAAAGCACATAAAAATGTAATGCTCCGACTCCTCTGGTAGCATAGGACTTTCCATTTGCTGCTACTATCTAACACTTTTATGTTGGCTAGATCTGCACAAAAAGCATGGACAGCTGAAGCAGTGGGTGACGAAAGGACTAATGCCATTTGCCAGGGGTGAAAAGGAAGCACTGATATCCCTAAATCTTGAAGGATTGGTTAACCCAGAAGCCTTGCTCCTGGCACTGAAAGTGGAGTTTGCACTTCATCATGGATATTTATTGCATGAGGTATTTGACTGTAACTGATTATGATAATGTGCATCAATA
This sequence comes from Anomaloglossus baeobatrachus, assembly GCF_048569485.1. NCBI lineage: Eukaryota > Metazoa > Chordata > Amphibia > Anura > Aromobatidae > Anomaloglossus > Anomaloglossus baeobatrachus. The sequence continues at coordinate 469,864,972 of NC_134354.1, read as the reverse complement.
TTGAAAAGGTGTTTCAATACTATGATATTGATGACCTATCCTGTAAGTAGATGGGGATCTGACACATAGCAGTCAAATGTAAACTGTTGTAGAGCTGAAAAGAAGAGGTGAAAAACACTGCTGTGAAAAGACACCTGGTGCAGTTAGCAACTAAACCACCAGGTGTCGCTTAAGTACAACCAAACAGGATATACTAGCAGAAACCCTAGGAGGAGCACAACCCAGGGGAGAGTAATCAAACCAGACGATGCACAGATAGGTAGCATGAGGACAAAAGGGGCAACCAAGACAGAGTCAGAACAAGCCAAGGTCAGTAAACCAAATGAAAAAAGTGGAGAAGGAGAAGGGGTTAAACCCGCGCAATCCGCCAGATAAATTCAGAGGAGACCGTGGGAATAAAATCTAAGGCGCCAGGTGTACACAGCCACCTTGAACCAGCTATATCCCTGGCCCAGGCGCCTTAGATTTTATTCCCACGGTCCCAGTTCTGGCATCTACTCCGTACCGCTGTACTATGTGTCCTCATGGTAGGGTCAAGAGCATGCGCACACGTATTTTTTCCCACGCTTATGCCCGCTAACAACCTTCAGCTCGTTGATACTATGATCCTCTTTGAAAAAGAAAAAGTAAATATCACATCCTTTTTAACACACAAACAAAGAATATAGCACACATTATATTTTTATTCACATATATTTATATACACATCACTTTGTACTCCTGGGTGAAAGAATTTTTATTCTATATAAAAAGTTCACAGCAAATTATGCATTTTTATTATCATTTTATTTCATCTCTTTCCTTTATCATTTTTTCTATATTGAAATGTTTTTAATATATTTATTAAACATATGTTTTATTTAATTGTACGCATATATCACAACCTTGTGAACATAACTTTAGGGATACACAGATTTTTGAGAACTACTGGTGGCGTACACCACAAAAATCGAAGGTTACCTTATGGGCAACTTTCTTGGAGTTCGTGTCCTGATTTTTGACATTTTTTTCTTTCCTTTTCTTTTTATTTTATAATTTTCCATTTTATGAATGTGTATTTCTCATATAAATTGTTTTTATGACCAGTATAATAGCATTCTACAAAGTATATGATATCTGTGAAAAACGCTGTATCATGCATGCAGATCCTTTTTTTTTTTTTCTTTCCCTTCTAACTTTTTTCAAAGTGCTGGGAGGTGGTACTTTGTGGTTACCACAGGTATAAAAAAGCTTCATTTGTATGTACATGTAGTGTTGATTTACTGGTCCTGAAGAAGAGGTCACAGACCTTGAAACGCGTAGACCCATGGAATAAAAGAATGTTCTGAATTATCAACATCTCCTCTGAATTTATCTGGCGGATTACGCGGGTTTAACCCCTTCACCTTCTCCACTTTGATCTGCAAACACGTGGGGCCGCTGCAGCCGCCATTATCTGATGCTATCTATGGTGGTTGTGACCTCTCACAACCTGAATCGGTGAGTGTATTGTGATATATGCTAAACCGTATGTGTAATCTGGTAAAACCCTATCAGCGCTTCTCTTTTCTAGTTTCCATAGTAAACCAAATGAGTCAGTCAGAGGGTATGGAAGAGAACAGACAACAGAGATGGGAAAGAAAGGAGAAGGAGGGTAATACAGCAGGGAGTCTATGAAGGGAGTTTGGGCAATACACCAGGACAGGCAGAGACATGGAGGTGAGAAGGGTGGGTGTCACAGGGAGGTTCCTTGATGAACCCTTTAACCTCTATACAGGGATTTGGAATTACACAGGACCCAAGGTTATCAATACCTGTGGAAGGCTGCAGTCTGATGAGAGTAGTAGGTAAGAAGGGTCGAACTTGTAAATGCAAAACAGGGACAGAATCGGCATGTAAGGACATAATCAAAAAACAAATCAGAGGTCAAATCCGGATCAGGCAGCGAGGAACATAAACAACAGGCAGTAGGGTAGTCAGGAAACAAGCAGAAGTCAGAACACCAGGATCACTAAACAGAACAGGGCGGGTCAGGAACCAGGAATACAGAACTATCTCTGGCAGTGGTCAGCACACAGGAGGGGAAATAAGAAGGGTATGGTGTCTTCCCATTGCTTGTAGCTGAATAATGGTGACTTCCCCTGGAAGACACATGCCACCTACAGTCAGCCAGTGGTACTGCAGATCCCAAGGAAACCCAGCCCACTGGATGAGCGGAGCCTGCACCCACCAGCGCCGCTGGCATCGACTCCTCTCCCATCACCAGCACTATCCACGGCGTCGCCTGGTGATCAAAGTAGAAGTCGCTGGAGCAGACTCTGGTTCCGACATAACAGGAGATCAGGGAAAGCAGACACTAGCGCAGGAAGGTAGTCAGGAGGGCTGGAGGAGGGGAGTGATAGTGGAAGAGGATCAGGGAAGACACGAGCCGAGCACTAGCTGAGCACTAACCAAAGCCGGAAATATCACTGACAGCATGGCAGCAGGGTCGCCTCTGCTATCAAGTGGAGGAAGGTCCCAATCGAGGTTAGAAGGACCCCTCCCCCATGGTCAGGGAGAGGCTGAAAACCCAGAGGGGATCGCACGGGGTATGCCAGCTCTGCAGGTGGCTGGCCAGTAGTGCAAGGTGAGAAACTGGCTCTGCAGGACGATGGGCCTACAGGCATGGTCATGACAACTGCCCAATCTATTGTTTAGTATCTACTTTTGGGTAATGCACATCATCTTCTGGTCACTAGAATAGGTGCTGCTCTGCATTACACTGCAGTTGAGATGAGTGGTTCAATTCTCGGAGAATAACCTTTGAGTCAAATTTCCTGGTATTCACAAGTCATCGCAAATTTAAACAGTTTGCAATTTGATTTGGGCGGTTTGATCTCCCCAAAAATGCCCAGCACTATTTCACACACTGCTGAAGAGTCATAAATAGAGATGAGCGAACCGGTCGTGGTTCGGCTCGAGTTCGGTTCGTCGAACGGAGGTCTCGTTCGAGTTCGGTTCGTCGAACGTTCGACGAACCGAGCTCGAACCACATAGGAAACAATGGCAGGCATTCACAAACACATAAAAACACCTAGAAAACACCCTCAAAGGTGTCCAAAAGGTGACAAACAACTCACAACACAACACAAACACATGGGAAAGTGACAAGGACATATACTCATGCAAAAACAAAAGAGCTGGACAAGGAAAAAGAGGAGGAGACACAGATATAGGCATGGCACGCCCTTCTAAAATCATGTAAAACACCACAAGGTGACTCCAAGCGGAGTCTCCCTTTTTTGCAAAAATTGGGCCAAACACACACCCCATCAGTGGCAGCACTTGTGCCCCAGTTGTACACTTCACAGCTAGATTTTAATCAAGCACATTCAAAAATACGCCATACTTAACCGTCCCCAGGATGACACCGGGGTAGGTAGCAAAGTCTTTCCTGATCCCAGCTCTGTTCATCTTGGATCATTTTTAAAAACAGTGTAAACAAGGGTTACTCCAAGCGGAGTCTCCCTTTTTTTCCAAAAATTGGGCCCCACACACACCCACCACTTCAGTGGCAGCACTTGTGCCCCAGTTGTACACTTCACAGCTAGATTTGCATCAAGCACATTAAAAAATACGCCATACTTAACCGTCCCCAGGATGACACCGGGCTAGGTAGATAAAGTCTTTGCTGAACCATGACTTGTTCATCTTGGATCATTTTTAAAAACAATGTAAGCAAGGGTTACTCCAAGCGGAGTCTCCCTTTTTTTTCCAAAAATTGGGCCCCACACACACCCACCCCTTCAGTGGCAGCAGTTGTGCCCCAGTTGTACACTTCACAGCTAGATTTGCATCAAGCACATTCAAAAATACGCCATTCTTAACCGTCCCCAGGATGACACCGGGGTAGGTAGATAAAGTCTTTGCTGAACCATTACTTGTTCATCTTGGATCATTTTTAAAAACAATGTAAGCAAGGGTTACTCCAAGCGGAGTCTCCCTTTTTTCCAAAAATTGGGCCCCACAGACACACCCACCCCTTCAGTGGCATCAGTTGTGCCCCAGTTGTACAATTCACAGCTAGATTTGCATCAAGAAGGGCAGTGGGTTAGGAAGGGGTTAAGTGGTTAATTTGGGATAGCGGATATATGGGCTTATAGGATTGGTAGAAGAGAGCTTTAGGGGGATTGGAGGGGAGCAGGAAAGAGGTGGGGGTGTTGTGGGAGGTATAAGAGAGGTGGTGTCCTGATTACCTCCCCTTTTGTCGCCGGAAAGTTTGTGTCCCCAGGACGTGTGTGCTGCCTGCTGCGATGTCTGACCTGCATGAGCTGCTGGAGATGGTGCGTGGGGCCTCTGAGGTCCTAGGCGTGGACGCTCTGCGGCAGCGGTTCTGCCTGCTGCTCCTGCGCCCGGGCCACTGCTACGTGCTCGGAGGGCGCGACCGCCGGAGCGCTACTCCCCCAGCTGGGGGGAAGAGTGCGATCCAGGAGCCCCTGCGGGGACCCTCCGGGGCAGTGGAGCCCTGCTACTTACCAAGTGGAGCTGCCGGCCGCCGGGAGGAGTCCTCGTCGGAAATCCCGCGGGTCGGGGGTGGGCGGAGCTTCGGCGAGGCCCAGTTCCGGTCCGTGGCCTGCACAGCTCCAGACCGGAGCAGCGGTAACGGCAGCCCCCAGTGAAGTGCCGGCCGGGGGTGGAGCCCGGCGTCCAAGACCAACGGAGGAGACTCCCTGCAGGCTGCAGGGGAGAGCTACAGGACGGAGGGCGGGTGCGGATGGGAGCGGCGATGTGAGGAGATCGGAGGAGGGGTACGGTGGCCCGCAGGCACGGCTGAAGTCCACAATTACGGTCCCCCCCAGCGAGGATCGGGCTGGGGGGTGTTCCCAGCGAGGGTCAAATTCAGGACGGCCTTCCTGCAGTCGGCAGGGTGGGAGCCCACTGAGAGCGGCGGGAGAAGCGGCGGCGCAGCAGTCGGACATGAGAACGGCGAGGAGGGACGGCGGCAGGGCGCCACGTCGTGCAAAAAGGAAGAGGTCTAGCAGGAGTCGCCCGGACGATGCAGTGATTGTGGGGGTTGACGGCCGCCAGGTGCGGGCTGTCCCCTCGCTGGTCCCCCCTGAAGACTTCGGCAGCATGTCAGACTCCGGCGAGGAAGAAGGAGCGATGGCAGCGGCAGGTCGGACGGAGCGGCAGCAGGAAGATCGTGGCACGGCTGTTCCGGCTTCGGTTCAACGGCAGCCTGGTGAGCGGACGACAGAAATGTTTAATGCTGTGGGTAGTGCGGGCGGGGGTTCCTCCACGGGAAGCGTTACACAGGGGGCGGGTGCGGTCGGACAGTCTGGTTTACCGGGCCCGGAGTTTTGGGGGCAGCTTTTGGGGGTATTGCAGGGGTTGTCTGCGGAGCGGGTTAGTCGGATTGGGCCTGGGGCTCCGGTGGGGGCGTGGGTGGGCCCCTCGGAGGTGGTGCAGACAGAGGCGCCGGTGCGCGAGGTTGCGGCGCGGGACCCTACCTCGGCGGTAGGTGCGGGACAGGCGGCCGGTGGGGTGGCTGACGTGGGTGCGAGTAAGGAGGCGGAAAAGGAAAAAGAAAAGGAGGATGAGGTTGTGCGGTTGGATGATAGGGCGCGGAGTGAAATTTATGTGTGTTTTGAAAGTCAGTTAGGGGTTCATTTGAAAAAGGAGGTGAGGGAAAAGATTTGGAAAGGGGAGTATGTGGAAATTTTTTCCCTGCTTCCCTTGGAGAAGTTTAATTTGGATAAGGTGAAACCCAGTGATACAAAAAAGGAGAAAGAGGACGAAGAAAAATGAAGGTATAGGTTGATCCCGAGGACGTTTACTAACTGGCTACAGGCCTTTGCGATCTTAGCCAGCATGATCGGGGAAAAGGAGCCGGAGCATTGTTCCGCCCTATTTGGATATATGGACGCGATAGGGGAGGCGTATAGAGTGTACGGCGGTTTACGGTGGTTAAGATATGACGAGCAGTTCCGGCAACGGAAGGCTCTGCGGCCGGGTGTCCAGTGGGGTCACAAGGATATTTCTTTGTGGATGCGGTTAATGACGGCTCCGGCTCAGCCCTTTCGAGGGGGTGCCGGGAGCCCGGGTGCGAGCGGCGGGTCCCCGGCTGGACAGAAAAAGGGGGCTTGTTGGCAATATAACGAGGGACAGTGTAAGTTCGGGGCCTCATGTCGGTTCAAACATGAGTGTTCCGGATGTGGAGGGTCCCACTCCTTGGCCAGGTGCTTCAAGAAAGGAAAAGGAAAGGCGGGGGAGGGGTCTGGAAAAAGGGAGGATGCCAGTGAGGGTAGAGGCGATGCTTCCCTATTTAAATAGATACCCGGATGTTCGGGCGGCGGAGTTGTTGGCACATGGTTTTACGGAGGGTTTTCGGATTCCGTTTGAATCTGAGACGCTGGTGTTTCGCCCGGGGAATTTGAGGTCCGCGAAAGAGCATCCGGCGGTGGTGAAGGAAAAGCTGCAAAAGGAGGTGGATTTGGGGAGGATGGCGGGCCCATTCCAGGACCCGCCATTCTCCAACTTAAGGATTTCCCCCCTTGGGGTGGTACCTAAGAAGGAGCCGAACAAATTTCGGCTCATTCATCATTTATCTTATCCGGCGGGATTGTCGGTGAATGATAGGATATCACCAGAGTTGTCGGCGGTATGTCATGTATCGTTCGATAAGGCCTTGGAGTTGGTAAGGGTTGCAGGGCGGGGGGCTCTGATGGCAAAGGCGGATGTGGAAGCAGCTTTTCGTTTACTCCTGGTGCATCCAGAGAGCCTTCATCTCTTAGGGTGTATGTGGGATGGTGAATACTATGTGGATCGCTGCCTGCCAATGGGCTGTTCCATTTCGTGTGCTTATTTTGAGGCATTTAGTACTTTTGTGGAATGGGTAGTCAAGGAGGTGGCAGGAGTTCATTCAGTGATTCACTATTTGGATGATTTCTTTTGCGTGGGTCCGGCGGGCTCTTCGGTTTGCGCCTTGTTGTTATTCACGTTAGAGCGGATCGCGGGGAGCCTCGGCATTCCCTTGGCGAAAGAAAAAACGGAAGGGCCGGTGACGGCCCTGTGTTTCTTAGGTATCGAAATTGATACATTGGCGATGGAATGCCGGTTGCCGGACGGGAAGCTTTTGGATTTGAAGGCGTCGGTGCGTTTAATTCTCGGGCTAAGAAGGTGCGGTTGCAGGAGTTGCAGTCAGTGCTCGGAAAATTGAATTTCGCTTGTCACATTATGCAGATGGGGCGGATATTTAATAGGAGACTGGCGAGCGCAACCGCGGGGGTAAAAGCGCCGAATCACTTTGTCAGAGTGACTAAGGTGATGAAGGGGGATTTGTTGGTCTGGGAGGATTTTTTGGACCGGTATAATGGTCGGACCTTTTGGATGAGCAGGGCATTGTCCAATAGCCAGTTGGAATTGTTTACTGATGCAGCTGGCGCGACGGGTTTTGGAGCACTTTTTCAGACGCACTGGTGTGTGGGAAAGTGGCCGCAGCTTTGGGTGGAAAAAGGTTTGGTAAAGAATTTGGCGCTGCTTGAACTGTTTCCCATTATTGTGGCGTTGTGGGGCCCCGCTTTTTCCGGAAGACGGGTTTGCATGTATTGTGACAACATGGCGGTGGTGCATTGCATCAATGTGCTGTCGGCAAAATCTCCACCGGTTGTGGGGTATTTAAGGCATTTGGTGTTGCGCTGCTTAGAGTTAAACATTTGCGTGGTTGCTCGGCATGTGCCCGGAGTTCAAAACGAGGTGGCTGACGCGCTATCACGGTTTCAGTTTTGCAGGTTCAGGAGGCTGGTGCCGGGAGCGGACGTGGATGGAGAACCCTGCCCGGAATGGTTGTGGGGCCTGGCATCGGTATAGCATTTGAAGCAATTAGGAGATCGGTGACCGAAGCTACTTGGTGCAGATACCAGGCAGTTTGGGAGGAATGGGCAGAGTTGGAAAGTGGGGACTTTAAGGAGCCAGGTTATAGGGGCCGAGTGTTGGGGGTCCTGACGTTAATTAGTGGGGATTTTTCGGCAGGTCGGTCCGTTTCGGTGATTGGTTATAAGTTGGTGGCGTTGGCCTTCTTGTTTCAGATGCAAGGGGTTAGGGATGCGACTAAGGATTTTCTGGTGCGGCAGGCAATGAAGGGTTTTCGTAAAGGGGCTCAGTCGCGTGACATGAGGTGGCCGGTGTCATTGCCATTGTTGGTTCGTTTAGTGGGGTGTTTAAGGGAGTTGTGTTCGTCCCCTTATGAGCGGGTGTTGTTTTCGGTAGCTTTTGTATTGGCGTTTTTTGGGGCCTTTCGCATTGGTGAATTGGTCAGCCCGACTGAGCAAGCGATGGGTGGTTTGCTGATGGAGGATGTAATGCTGGGGGAGGGCAGGGTGGAATGTCGGCTTCGTTTTTCAAAGACGGATCAGAGGGGCCGGGGGCACTTAGTAGTGTTGTTTGCATTAACGGGGCACCAGTTATGCCCGGTGGTACAGGTTGCGGAGTTTTTATGGGTGCGCGGTGGTTACCCCGGCGTTTTTCTGAGGCATATGGATGGATCTGCTTTATCGCGGTACCAATTCATTGCGGTGCTGAAGACGGCTTTAGCACGGGTTGGGGAGGAGCCAAGTGAGTACGGGTCTCACTCCTTCCGGATTGGGGCGGCGACGGAAGCCGCTAGGTGGGGTTTGAGTGAGGATTATATCTGGCGGATTGGGAGGTGGGAATCTTCCAGGTTTCGCTTGTACATTAGGTCTCACTTGGTCAGGTGAGGGTTTGTGGGGTGTGGGTTTCCTTGTTTGCGGTTTGATTTTGGTATGCGATATGTTTTCTTGTTCTGTTGCTGTTTTTATTCGTGGTCTTTGTATTTTGTAGGTCCATGCCTTGTGTGGATCCTCGGGCACTCCTATGTGTATTGGGGAGCGTTGCGGGCGGATGTTCGTCGCGACGGTCGGCAGCTTGGAGTGGCGGTGACGGAAGCCCGAGTAAAGTGGCTTGGAATTCGGGGCATGACCTGGGGTAGAGTGCGCCCCGAGGTGGCTTATTATAGCCATATGGATCGTGACCCGGATGTGTTAATTTTACACGTGGGAGGGAATGATTTGGGAGTGAGGTTGGCGAGGGAATTGAAAAGGGACATAAAGCTGGACCTGTTACATTTGTGGAGGGCGTTCCCGGGCATTGTTATTGTTTGGTCGGACATCATAGCTCGGACACAGTGGCGTTTTGGTAGGTCGGTGGACCGTATTAATAGGGCTCGGAGCAAGCTGAACCGGGCAATTGGCAGGTTTGTGGCGCGGAATGGTGGGTTGGTGGTGTGGCATAGAGAACTGGAGGAGTCCACTGAGCAGTATCTAAGGAGAGATGGGGTTCATCTGACAGATGTGGGTCTAGATTTATGGATGTTGGGTTTGAGGGATGGTCTGGAGCAAGCACTAGGGGTGTGGGGGGCCCGGGCCAAGTAAGGGTGTCACTTGGCCGGTCTGTGGCGGGGTGATAGGTCCGTCAGAGAGGTTGGGAGTACCGACAGTCGAATCTGCTGAGTTTTGGGGTGCCAGTTAATCGTAATTAACAAGAACTACTGGATCTTTAAAAGGGGATTTATTACAAATAGGGAATTTACAATGACATACATAAAGGAAACCTAACTAAGGGAAAAGGGTACAATGAAAGGGGAAAGGTAATGGGAGAGGGTGGTGGAAGATGGGAAGTGGATAGACTGACTAGCTTGGTAGGATACCTTTATATCAGACACACAATCACACATGGCCCATACAGTGCCCATCCCTGTAACACCTCCACATATTAGTAGCATCCAATCAGGTCACAGTCTTTTCAGTTGTCCAGGAACGTGCATTTGGCTGTTGATGTCAATGCTCTCCTGAAGGTGGCTCTCTGAGGTCAATTTGTTAAAGGATTAAGAGGAGTCTTGACAAACCTGTGGATCCTGTGGATAGTGTCCTGGTATATAGCAAAGGTCTTTCATATCACAAAGCCTGAGGACAGATTTACACTCCATTCAGGTTGGAGACCTGATGTCCATCTCCAGTACAATGGCTTGTATTCCACTTGAACAAGGGATTGTTTACCAATATCCATTTTAATAGGCTATAAACAGGACATTCAATTCATGAATACCACAGGTGTTGTGTATCTTCGAAGAGGCTAAAGGCACCATGTTCAATTAACGTGAAGATGCAACCTTTATCATGTTGATAGGACAAAGGTCAGTTCATCACAGAACACACAATGGCCTTCTTGCCTCTTCAATGGCCATGAAACTCTTCACTGTACATGGCCGATTCTTTTGATGTACAGTCCTGGTAATATTGGTAGCTGATAGATACAATATGGAGTCCAGTAATTCGTTATGATACATACATTGTCCATGTTGGCTTCCAACATATATAAAACAATAATACAAGATTATATTATATTATTATATGTATATAGCAATATATGTCAACATTTCTACCAGTACAATGTGCATCCATTTAACATATACAAATTTAAAAATCTATATATTTTAAACTAAATTAGCACTGAGAGGTAGTCTTAAGCCCTCCAAGTTAACGATATAGAAGGAATGACAATCATGATGTTTACTTGTCATACTTTAAAACAATTCCCTTAGCTTTTGAGTAGATTTATCACATTGCATATTGTTGGTGATTTTCTCACATTTACATTGTACCACCGTACAAGGTATTAGTTGGTAAAAGCGTGTCTCGTGTCCCATTAAAAGCACCTTTTTGTTGCTTATTAGAATGTGCTGTACATAGATCACACGGGCTGATGGAATTAGTAGATTATTATGATAACTTAGGCACTCTGTGTTATCAATGCTTCCATCTTGCATATATATATGATTGGTTTACATTCGAACACATTGTCTTTTATTAGCTTTCAGATATAAATTAATTCATGTCACAAGATCGCAAGAAATCTTCCTTAAAGATTATTAATCCAATTGCCTTCAAATCATAGCTCATCCAGGATGCAAATTTGATAAGTTAACTTTTGCTCCATCAGAGATCCTGGAAATAAAGAACAAGAGCAGTATCAGATTCTTAGCAGTTGTCAACTACATATCGAGTTTATTTTACAAGAGAAAAAAAAATTAACCTGAGCACTTTTTACTTGCAAGTATGTGCAGTTAGCAAAAATCTAACTTGAAAGAATTTTTTTTTTAAAATAATTAACCTCCATAGACATATACTAAACGCCCCTTTGGTACTAACGATTGTACCAAATAAAGATAAAGGCGGAAAACAAAAAAAAAAAAATGAGGTAAGAAAAATATTAAATAAAAAAAAAATATGTATGTATATATATAAAAAAAAAAATTACTATTCTTGAGTAGCAAAAATATTAAGAACAAAATAAAACCGTGACACAATGCACTGCACAGGACAACACAAAACAGACAAACATAGAACAATTAGAGTTAACTCAACTTTATCTGTCTCATGATGAATATATGTCAATAAAGGGGTTCAGGTGGTTCTGCAGATTTACACAGAAACCATAGCTTTACATTGGTTGGCATTATCATATAATTTATATATCCAACTTCAGGTCCTGATTTAAAATGGTTACCTGTGAAACAAGTTAAAGAACATACATACAATACAAACAAACGACTATTAGCTTAATACAGTACCCCATCATCACAATGGGATGATTACTTGTTTAATTGTTTGCAAACAATTAATTAAACGTTTAATTTTGAGCTCATTGTCTAAACCACGTGGACTTTAAAAAACATATTGGCCATATGAAATTACATAAAGTAATAATTGTAGAAAGAAATAATCAGATTCATCCATGGATACTGTGTTGTAAAAGACCTGTTGAACAAAACACATTGGTTATTCTCCTTGCTCTGATATCAGGTGACAATTGGTCTCCAGTCTAAAAATAAACACAAAACATAATTAGATCAAGTCCAAATCAAATAGAAGACATACCTTTTATCCTATCCATATGTTAATAGGGTCACAACTAACTTGACAGCCTAAAAACGTCACTGTTTACCCAACCGTATTGGTACATTGTGTTGTGTTAGTTAACAAGAGTGGTAGAGCAATTTGTGACCAGCTCCAGAATAGACAGAATAATTGACTTTCCAATAGACTGAACACAGGGACATTGGCATCTTCCTTTTGTGGTCTACAATATGGTGTCTCCTGCTGTTTTCCAGTCTCTCCTTTCTCAGGCTTTGGGCTCTGCATTGTCTGCGGCTTTGGTGCAGTGGTATCAGTGTGGGCTTTTATCTCACATATCTTTTCATATATCTCTGTAAATTGTGTATTGTTGGTGGCTAGTTCCTCCTCAGCCTCAACACTATCAATCTCCTGGAGCAATGAATGGCTCTTTGGCTCTGGGTATATGTCAGGTGTATTACAATAACGTTTAATGTGTCCTGGACTGCCACATTTATAACAATATCTAACATATCCTCTTCTCTTAGGTCTATACATAGCAGATACATTTTCTGATGTTTCATACTGCTCTTTTGACTCATTACACCAGTCCCTGAGTATATTTACAAAGTTTTCAAAGGAGTTGGTATTCCTTAGAGTTACTCTTGTGGTGTAATCCACGTTACAACGATTTGCCATTGAATACAGAAAACTAGCATCATCCTGAGACATATCTAGACAATTGTAAACAGTTCTGTATAGAGCCAGATAATTATTACAGAAGAGTGTAGGATCATCATATCGCCTGAATCTGGAAATTGCTAAGGTCTTTTCACCCCTAGTATCTCTTCCACCTATGATACGTTGCAATTCCTTCCTTCTTAGCTCTGCACCTGTACAGTTATCACCCATTTGTTCAGATCTTAGCTGTGCTGCCAGTGGTCCTGGGAGCCAAGCTTGGAGCAGAGACCAAGCATTTTTATTGTTCAGATTATATTGCTGGACCACAGCCTCAAATCTATTAGATAGAATAACTGGAGAAATATCTGAGTCAAACTTACCAAGAAGTTGACACAGGTGAAGCTTTTCAGAAATAGTGAGCAATGGATTGCAATCAACCAATGGAGATCTATATCTGACATCTCTTGTATCTTCATTAGAAAGAGTACACACATTGACTGTCTCCAGACTGCATATCTTTGATTTAAGAGACTGAATATATTGCTCTTTGTTATGCAATTGACATTTAGCTTCATCCAGTTGCCTTTCCAAAGTTGCAATTAACTTCTCCATTTGACTAATTTTCAGTTCTAAAGAGCACACCTGAGTTGCTTGTGAAGTGGAGCTCAGTCTACACTCCTTCAATTGTTCCTCCAACTTCCTATTTCTCACAGCTAATTCACTTACATCTGATTGTAAACCATGTATTTCACTGGTAGTATTATCAGAAATTTCTACAACAGAATCACTAATTTTGTCTATATCCTCTTTCATTTGTAGCCTTTGCTTCCACCAATTTGCTTCTTTCAAATCAGCCAATTCCTTTATCTTAATCAACACAGAAATCTCATTGCTTAACTTTTCCTTTTTCAATTTCCTACTGAGCACTTTATTATTTAAATTATTATTATAGCTCTTACATTGTGCTATCAAGTCCTTATATTGGACTTGTAAAGATTTATCTGCACTGACATGGTACACGGCAGAGGCATACTTCTTCACATATTTTTCCACAAACTCCATTTTCAGCAACAAACTGTAAACACTCACAAAACAAAATTTCTAACTAAAAGAGTTTAACACCAGACCTTACTATGCAAACTTTCAAAAGGTATTAACTGTTTGAAACAATACTTTCTCACTTTCAGTCTGATTTTAACATAAACCACTTTTCCAACTACAAATGATATTTAACTTTACTAAATGCATTCAGAATCATTCTGCTAACACAACATACTGCATAGCCTGATCTGCAACAACACCAGAATCATTAGGAGCAACATACAACATAGATTACAAGGAAAGTCTTTACTCACCAGTATTTCCGTTTCTACCAAGATCCAGACTCCTCGGTTCTTTGATCTCCACACTTTTCCAATGTGGATTAAAGCAGATTAATTTCTTGTGGATTCTCTGTGGAATTTAATCACAGTCCCATCTGGGGTGCCAAATGTAGAAATCTGCTGAGTTTTGGGGTGCCAGTTAATCGTAATTAACAAGAACTACTGGATCTTTAAAAGGGGATTTATTACAAATAGGGAATTTACAATGACATACATAAAGGAAACCTAACTAAGGGAAAAGGGTACAATGAAAGGGGAAAGGTAATGGGAGAGGGTGGTGGAAGATGGGAAGTGGATAGACTGACTAGCTTGGTAGGATACCTTTATATCAGACACACAATCACACATGGCCCATACAGTGCCCATCCCTGTAACACCTCCACATATTAGTAGCATCCAATCAGGTCACAGTCTTTTCAGTTGTCCAGGAACGTGCATTTGGCTGTTGATGTCAATGCTCTCCTGAAGGTGGCTCTCTGAGGTCAATTTGTTAAAGGATTAAGAGGAGTCTTGACAAACCTGTGGATCCTGTGGATAGTGTCCTGGTATATAGCAAAGGTCTTTCATATCACAAAGCCTGAGGACAGATTTACACTCCATTCAGGTTGGAGACCTGATGTCCATCTCCAGTACAATGGCTTGTATTCCACTTGAACAAGGGATTGTTTACCAATATCCATTTTAATAGGCTATAAACAGGACATTCAATTCATGAATACCACAGGTGTTGTGTATCTTCGAAGAGGCTAAAGGCACCATGTTCAATTAACGTGAAGATGCAACCTTTATCATGTTGATAGGACAAAGGTCAGTTCATCACAGAACACACAATGGCCTTCTTGCCTCTTCAATGGCCATGAAACTCTTCACTGTACATGGCCGATTCTTTTGATGTACAGTCCTGGTAATATTGGTAGCTGATAGATACAATATGGAGTCCAGTAATTCGTTATGATACATACATTGTCCATGTTGGCTTCCAACACGGTACCAATTCATTGCGGTGCTGAAGACGGCTTTAGCACGGGTTGGGGAGGAGCCAAGTGAGTACGGGTCTCACTCCTTCCGGATTGGGGCGGCGACGGAAGCCGCTAGGTGGGGTTTTCGGTTTTCGGCAGGTCGGTCCGTTTCGGTGATTGGTTATAAGTTGGTGGCGTTGGCCTTCTTGTTTCAGATGCAAGGGGTTAGGGATGCGACTAAGGATTTTCTGGTGCGGCAGGCAATGAAGGGTTTTCGTAAAGGGGCTCAGTCGCGTGACATGAGGTGGCCGGTGTCATTGCCATTGTTGGTTCGTTTAGTGGGGTGTTTAAGGGAGTTGTGTTCGTCCCCTTATGAGCGGGTGTTGTTTTCGGTAGCTTTTGTATTGGCGTTTTTTGGGGCCTTTCGCATTGGTGAATTGGTCAGCCCGACTGAGCAAGCGATGGGTGGTTTGCTGATGGAGGATGTAATGCTGGGGGAGGGCAGGGTGGAATGTCGGCTTCGTTTTTCAAAGACGGATCAGAGGGGCCGGGGGCACTTAGTAGTGTTGTTTGCATTAACGGGGCACCAGTTATGCCCGGTGGTACAGGTTGCGGAGTTTTTATGGGTGCGCGGTGGTTACCCCGGCGTTTTTCTGAGGCATATGGATGGATCTGCTTTATCGCGGTACCAATTCATTGCGGTGCTGAAGACGGCTTTAGCACGGGTTGGGGAGGAGCCAAGTGAGTACGGGTCTCACTCCTTCCGGATTGGGGCGGCGACGGAAGCCGCTAGGTGGGGTTTGAGTGAGGATTATATCTGGCGGATTGGGAGGTGGGAATCTTCCAGGTTTCGCTTGTACATTAGGTCTCACTTGGTCAGGTGAGGGTTTGTGGGGTGTGGGTTTCCTTGTTTGCGGTTTGATTTTGGTATGCGATATGTTTTCTTGTTCTGTTGCTGTTTTTATTCGTGGTCTTTGTATTTTGTAGGTCCATGCCTTGTGTGGATCCTCGGGCACTCCTATGTGTATTGGGGAGCGTTGCGGGCGGATGTTCGTCGCGACGGTCGGCAGCTTGGAGTGGCGGTGACGGAAGCCCGAGTAAAGTGGCTTGGAATTCGGGGCATGACCTGGGGTAGAGTGCGCCCCGAGGTGGCTTATTATAGCCATATGGATCGTGACCCGGATGTGTTAATTTTACACGTGGGAGGGAATGATTTGGGAGTGAGGTTGGCGAGGGAATTGAAAAGGGACATAAAGCTGGACCTGTTACATTTGTGGAGGGCGTTCCCGGGCATTGTTATTGTTTGGTCGGACATCATAGCTCGGACACAGTGGCGTTTTGGTAGGTCGGTGGACCGTATTAATAGGGCTCGGAGCAAGCTGAACTGGGCAATTGGCAGGTTTGTGGCGCGGAATGGTGGGTTGGTGGTGTGGCATAGAGAACTGGAGGAGTCCACTGAGCAGTATCTAAGGAGAGATGGGGTTCATCTGACAGATGTGGGTCTAGATTTATGGATGTTGGGTTTGAGGGATGGTCTGGAGCAAGCACTAGGGGTGTGGGGGGCCCGGGCCAAGTAAGGGTGTCACTTGGCCGGTCTGTGGCGGGGTGATAGGTCCGTCAGAGAGGTTGGGAGTACCGACAGTCGGTTTGTTGGTACGAAGTCGCTCAAGGGGAGTGGCTTCGGATTGGATGGGAACTTGTGGGCGGAGGTCCCGCAGGTTCTGGGTAGGGGTAATTAACGATGGACTGTTGTTACCCCTCACCTTGGGCCGGGTGGTCACGGCCGAGGTGGTCCTCTGGGCCGGTTGGAAGTTACGGCCGGGGGGTTAGGAATGATGGTTGGCCTCTCGGACGGATCTATCAGTGGTTTGGTTATACGGGTATATATGTATAAGGTTAAGTTTAACAATTGGGTGGCATGTTGAGCCACGAGTTTTGGTATACATATATACGGTTAAATAAAGCTGTGGCCATTCCTGCATTAAAGCCGTGGTTCTCGTCTTTATTTAGGTAAATATGGTACGAGGGGTGTTTAGCATGGTAACCTGCTTATCCCTTATAGATGCGTCAAGAAGGGCAGTGAGCCCCATAGGGGTGAACGGACCCCATGACGATCGGGAGAGTGCAAGGTTAGGAAGGGGTTAAGTGGTTTATTTGGGATAGGGGATATATGGGCTTATAGGATTGGTAGAAGAGAGCTGTAGGGGGATTGGAGGGGAGCAGGAAAGGGGTGGGGGTGTTGTGGGAGGTATAAGAGAGGTGGTGTCCTGATTACCTCCCCTTTTGTCGCCGGAAAGTTTGTGTCCCACCCGCCCGCCCTTATATATATAAAAAAAAAAATAAAAAAACAAAAAAAAGAAAAGAAAATACAAGGTTGATTTGCCAATTTGTTTGCTGTCACAGCGGGGTGATAGGTCCGTCAGAGAGGTTGGGAGTACCGACAGTCAGTTTGTTGGTACGAAGTCGCTCAAGGGGAGTGGCTTCGGATTGGATGGGAACTTGTGGGCGGAGGTCCCGCAGGTTCTGGGTAGGGGTAATTAACGATGGAACGTTGTTACCCCTCACCTTGGGCCGGGTGGTCACGGCCGAGGTGGTCCTCTGGGCCGGTTGGAGGTTACGGCCGGGGGGTGAGGAATGATGGTTGGCCTCTCGGACGGATCTATCGGTGGTTTGGTTATACGGGTATATATGTATAAGGTTAAGTTTAACAATTGGGTGGCATGTTGAGCCACGAGTTTTGGTATACATATATACGGTTAAATAAAGCTGTGGCCATTCCTGCAATAAGTCGTGGTTCTCGTCTTTATTTAGGTAAATATGGTACGAGGGGTGTTTAGCATGGTAACCTGCTTATCCCTTATAGATGCGTCAAGCACATTCAAAAATACGCCATTCTTAACCGTCCCCAGGATGACACCGGGGTAGGTAGATAAAGTCTTTGCTGAACCATGACTTGCTCATCTTGGATCATTTTTAAAAACAATGTAAGCAAGGGTTACTCCAAGCGGAGTCTCCCTTTTTTCCAAAAATTGGGCCCCACAGACACACCCACCCCTTCAGTGGCAGCAGTTGTGCCCCAGTTGTACACTTCACAGCTAGATTTGCATCAAGCACATTCAAAAATACGCCATTCTTAACCGTCCCCAGGATGACACCGGGGTAGGTAGATAAAGTCTTTGCTGAACCATGACTTGTTCATCTTGGATCATTTTTAAAAACAATGTAAGCAAGGGTTACTCCAAGCGGAGTCTCCCTTTTTTCCAAAAATTGGGCCCCACACCCACCCACCCCTTCAGTGGCAGCAGTTGTGCCCCAGTTGTACACTTCACAGCTAGATTTGCATCAAGCACATTCAAAAATATGCCATTCTTAACCGTCCTCAGGATGACACCGGGGTAGGTAGCAAACTCTTTCCTGATCCCAGCTCTGTTCATCTTGGCTCCTTTTTAAAAACACTGTAAGCAAGGGTTACTCCAAGCGGAGTCTCCCTTTTTTCCAAAAATTGGGCCACACAGACACCCCATCAGTGGGAGCACTTGTGCCGTAGTTGCAAACAGGATGTTTTGATTTGCATCAAGCACATTCCAAATCCACAAGCATTTCCTATACCCAGGATGACACAGGGGTAGTAAATTCCTTGTGGATCCATGACTTGTTCATTTTGATGAACGTTAGTCTGTCTACATTGTCACTGGACAGACGTGTGCGCTTATCTGTCAGCACACACCCAGCAGCACTGAAGACACGTTCAGAGACAACGCTGGCAGCTGGACACGACAAAATCTCCAAGGCGTAACTGGAGAGCTCTGGCCATTTTTCAAGATTTGAAGCCCAAAATGAGCAAGGCTCCATTTGCAAAGTCATGGCATCGATGTTCATTTGGAGATACTCCTGTATCATCCTCTCCAGCCGTTGACTATGTGTCAGACTTGTTGTCTCTGGTGGCCTTGCAAAGGACGGTCTAAAAAAATTATGAAAAGATTCCATAAAATTGCTGTTACCAGCACCAGATACGGTGCTACTGGTACGGGTAGACTGTTGAAGATGACGAGACCGTCCCATGTTTGTCAAGTTACAACTGGGAGATTCACTTCCTGCACCTGCACGGTTGTTTGGTGGAAAAGCCGAGCTAAGATCGAGTAACAGCTTCTGCTGATACTCCTGCATACGTGCGTCCCTTTCTATGGCTGGAATTATGTCACAAAATTTGGACTTGTACCGGGGATCTAATAGTGTGGCAAGCCAGTAGTCATCATCACTAATTTTGACAATACGAGGGTCATGTTGGAGGTAGTGCAGCAAGAAGGCGCTCATGTGTCTTGCGCAGCCATGCGGACCAAGTCCACGCTTTGTTGACATCTCCCCCAACCTCTTTCAACTGAAATTTGACCAAGGTCTCCCTCATCCGCTGGGTCTTCCATGTCCATGGACAGTTCGTCATCCATATCTTCATGTGCTCCTGCACCTTCCTCAACATTTCGTCTGCTACCATGCGCCCTTGTTGATCCCTGTCCCCCATGGTCCCATGCCTGCCGCGTTGGTGATGATGAACGTCTGGACCTTGGTGATGTTGTTGTCCCTTGCACATATGAATCCTCCTGTAGTTCCTCCCCTTCCTGTTGTCCCACCCCCTGACTCCGAATAGTGTTTAGCGTGGGCTCCAGCATGTAAATGACTGGAATTGTCATGCTGATAATGGCATTGTCAGCGCTAAACATATTCGTCGCCATGTCGAAACTGTGCAGAACGGTGCATAGGTCCTTGATCTGAGACCACTCCATCAGGGTGATCTACCCCACCTCTGCAGCTCGTTGGCCCAGGCTATACGTCATGACATATTGCACCAGGGCTCGGCGGTGCTGCCACAGTCGCTGTAACATGTGGAGAGTCGAATTCCAGCGTGTCGCCACATCGCATTTCAGGCGATGAACCGGCAGGCCAAAAGACTTCTGGAGCGATGCAATTCGCTTAGCTGCGGCAATTTAACGGCGGAAGTGAGCAGACAGTTTTCGTGCCCTGGTCAGAAGGCCATCTAGGCCGGGATAGTGTGTTAAAAATTGCTGGACAACAAGGTTCAACACGTGAGCCATACAAGGCACGTGTGTCACCTTGCCCAGGCGAAGGGCCGCACCCAGGTTTGCAGCATTGTCGCACACGGCCTTACCAGGCTGCAGGTTGAGTGGAGACAACCATTTATTAAACTCGGACCGCAGAGTTGACCACAACTCCTCAGCTGTGTGACTCTTATTCCCAAGACATGTCAAGCTAAAGACCGCCTGATGCCGTTGCGCTCTGCTGCCAGCATAGTAATGAGGGGTGCGTGATTCCTTCTGCGCAGTGAGAACGCTGGTGGCCTGACCAGGCAGGCTTGGGGCGGAGGTGGAGGACCCAGATGAGGTGGAGGAGGCAGAAGCAGTGGCGGAACTTGGACAGACAGAGGATTGACACACAAGTCGTGGGGACGGCAAGACTTGTGCAGGAGACCCTTCACCATCTATCACCATAGTTACCCAGTGCCCAGTCAGCGACATGTAACGTCCCTGTCCATGCTTACTGGTCCAAGTATCGGTGGTGAAATGCACCCGTTGACACACAGAGTTTCTCAAGATAGCGGTGATGTTGTGTGCGACATGCTGGTGTAGCGCGGGCACACCTTTTTTTAGAGAAGTAGTGGCGACTGGGCATCTGGTACTGGGGCACAGCGACAGACATAAGGTCTCTAAAATCTTGTGTGTCCACCAGGCGGAAAGGCAGCATTTCTGTAGCCAAGAGCTTACAGAGGGATAAAGTCAACCTCTTAGCTTTGTCATGGGTCGCAGGAAATGGCCTTTTATTTGTCCACATCTGAGGGACAGAGATCTGGCTGCTGTGTGTAGACGGTGTTGAGTAAGGTGTCCCTGGAAAAATGCAGCTTTGTGAGGAAAGTGCAGGCGTAGACATGATGTTGCCTTCATCCAACGTTGGTGCTATCGATGTCTGAGAGAGCTGTACACACGCACTTGTTTCCCCTTCCAAACCAACTGACGACCTACCAAGCAAACTGCCTGTTGCGGTTACAGTGGTGGAAGTTGTGCGTGGAAAACCAGGTGTGACAGCTGTCCCCACAGTCCTAGAAGATGAAGAGCGCGCGGATGCACTAGAAGGGGCAGGCGGTGGATGGTTCGCTCCGCTAGGCCGCATTACAGCACGGTGAGCTTCCCACTGGGACATATGATATTTATTCATGTGACGATTCATGGAAGAAGTTGTCAAACTGCTGAGTTTTTGACCTCTACTAACAGAATCATGACAAATTTTACAGATCACATAATTTGGGCGATCTTTTGCTATGTCAAAAAAGGACCAGGCTAGGCAAGGCTTAGAGGGCATGCGACCTGCTGATCCACCCCGACTAGTGCTCAGAGGCAGAGTGGTGGCTGAGGATGCAGTTGTAGATGTGCTACCAGTACTCCGACTCTGTCCAGGAAGGCGCAAGGTAACTTCGTCATCAGTTGCATCCTCCTCCACCACCTCTGTTGACCTCCTCGAGTGCCTGACTGTGGGTTGACAGTAGGTGGGATCTAGAACTTCCTCATCAATTGTTGTGTTTGCACTCCCCTCACCCTCAGACCGAGCCTCTTCTTGCCCTGACCGAATATTTAAGTTGTCATCCCAATCTGGTATCTGCGTCTCATCGTCATCAGAATGTTCCTCATTGTCTATAACAACAGGTGTTACAGTTGGTGAAAAAGGGTCAACATTATGCTCAGAAACTTGGTCCTCACGGCCTGAATCAGAGTCACAAAGGTTCTGGGCATCACTGCAGACCATTTCCTGGTCTGTACTCACTGTAGCTTGGGAGCAGACCTCTGATTCCCAGGCTATAGTGTGACTGAACAGCTCTGCAGACTCAGCCATCTCAGTTCCACCATACTGTGCAGGTCGTATGGAGACTTCAGAGCTGGGAGAAAGCAAGTTTGATTAGGATGACAACTCAGAGGACTGGTGTTTTTTGGATGTGGTAGTTGAGGTGGCGGAGAGGGCACTTGTTGGACCACTTGAGATCCATTCAAGCATTTTCCTTTTTTGGCCATCATCTACCTTTGTTCCACTTGTCTGTGTCCGAAAAAAAGGGAGCACATCGGATTGTCCACGGTAAGTAGTAGACATCTTACTTTTGCTGGAAGATGGTCTATCTTCAGCAGATATTAATGGAGCTTTGCCACCTTCCCCACGGACAAACCCTTTTTTTCCTTTTCCAACACGCCTCTTACCCTTTCCACCAGCATCTGTCATTTTGCCACTCATTTTGATTGCGACAAGATTGTGCACTTAAAATGTGGTAGTAAAAATTGAGAGGTGGTGTAGATTGCAGCGGTGGTCAATCTTTATTAACAGCAGAATAAACAACAATAATTATCACTGACAATGCAACTACGGCCCTTAAACTGGCAGCAGTGTTTGCTAGTATAAGGGCTTAGTAACAATGAGTTTGAGTGTGCAATGCAGGCAGACGTGCTGCAAATATCTTTGCACTTGTGGGACGATACAGAAGCCCAACAGCCACGTTTAGGATGCCACTAAGTTCACTCAGTGTTTTCTAGTATAATGGCTTAGTAACAATGAGTTTGAGTGTGCAATGCAGGCAGACGTGCTGCAAATATCTTTGCACTTGTGGGACGATACAGACGTCCAACAGCCATGTTTAGGATGCCACTAAGTTCACTCAGTGTTTGCTAGTATAATGGCTTAGTAACAATGAGTTTGAGTGTGCAATGCAGGCAGACGTGCTGCAAATATCTTTGCACTAGTGGGACGATACAGAAGTCCAACAGCCACGTTTAGGATGCCACTAAGTTCACTCAGTGTTTGCTAGTATAATGGCTTAGTAACAATGAGTTTGAGTGTGCAATGCAGGCAGACGTGCTGCAAATATCTTTCCACTAGTGGGACTATACAGAAGTCCAATAGCCACGTTTAGGATGCCACTAAGTTCACTCAGTGTTTGCTAGTATAATGGCTTAGTAATAATGAGTTTGAGTGTGCAATGCAGGCAGACGTGCTGCAAATATCTTTGCACTTGTGGGACAATACAGAAGTCCAACAGCCACGTTTAGGATGCCACTAAGTTCACTCAGTGTTTGCTAGTATAATGGCTTAGTAACAATGAGTTTGAGTGTGCAATGCAGGCAGACGTGCTGCAAATATCTTTGCACTTGTGGGACGATACAGAAGTCCAACAGCCACGTTTAGGATGCCACTAAGTTCACTCAGTGTTTGCTAGTATAATGGCTTAGTAACAATGAGTTTGAGTGTGCAATGCAGGCAGACGTGCTGCAAATATCTTTGCACTTGTGGGACAATACAGAAGTCCAACAGCCACGTTTAGGATGCCACTAAGTTCACTCAGTGTTTGCTAGTATAATGGCTTAGTAACAATGAGTTTGAGTGTGCAATGCAGGCAGACGTGCTACAAATATCTTTGCACTTGTGGGACAATACAGAAGTCCAACAGCCACGTTTAGGATGCCACTAAGTTCACTCAGTGTTTGCTAGTATAATGGCTTAGTAACAATGAGTTTTTGTGTGCAATGCAGGCAGAGGTGCTGCAAATATCTTTGCACTTGTGGGACAATACAGAAGTCCAACAGCCACGTTTAGGATGCCACTAAGTTCACTCAGAGTTTGCTAGTATAATGGCTTAGTAACAATGAGTTTGAGTGTGCAATGCAGGCAGACGTGCTGCAAATATTTTTGCACTTGTAGGACAATACAGAAGTCCAACAGCCACGTTTAGGATGCCACTAAGTTCACTCAGTGTTTGCTAGTATAATGGCTTAGTAACAATGAGTTTGAGTGTGCAATGCAGGCAGACGTGCTGCAAATATCTTTGCACTAGTGGGACAATACAGAAGTCCAATAGCCACGTTTAGGATGCCACTAAGTTCACTCAGTGTTTGCTAGTATAATGGCTTAGTAACAATGAGTTTAAGTGTGCAAAGGGCAGGAGGGTACAGTGGCAGGGTTGTGGGTCTCTGGGTAGAGGAAAGGAAGCCTGCCTTTCTATCCCTCCTAATGGGGAAATGCAGCGAGGAAATCCCTGACCTTAGCTACACAGACGCTGTCATCTTGTGTAGCTTTTAAACTCTGTTTTCACGGACCTGTCACCTATGGCTCTGACCCTGCCGGTATGAGCCCTTAAAAGGAATGATAGAGAGTGCTATCCCTATGCTGTACAGCGCTGTGTATGGAGCGTACACAGCAGTATCGGCGATAGGAGCTGCGCCAGTGATGACTGACACCAAGGACGCAGAAGGCAGATAATGGCATGCTGGAGGAAAATGTCCGGTTTTATAATGCAGGGACATGTGACATGAACATCCTATCACACATGTCGTTGCTTCTCTGGCTAAAAGTCCACTTAGCTGTGTGTGTGTCTGGGATTGGCTGACATGCTGGCCCGCCCCATTACACGCGCGCGCTTAGGGAAGGAAGACAAGGAAAAAAAAAAAAATGGCGATCGCCATTATCCATACAGCAGTGATGTGAATGCGCTGTTCCCGCACACTATACACTGAAATGTCATAATAGTGTGAGTCACAGAGTGACTTACACTATTACAGCGGAAAGCCAGCTAGGAATTAGCTGGTCTTTTTGCTGCTAGAACCGTTTTCGAACGTATCTAGAACTATCGAGCTTTAGCAAAAAGCTCGAGTTCTAGTTTTATCTAGAACAGCCCCCAAAATCACTCGAGCCGCGAACTGGAGAACCTCGAACCGCGAACCGCGCTCAACTCTAGTCATAAAGCAGGCTAATGTCTTGAGGTGTGGCCATGTAGGCTTTACTATAATGCTTTTCAGCTATCACATTAGATGGTCTAGCTCAGCCAATTTTAACAGCTGCATAAAAGATGAGGGCCAGATAAATAATGCTGTTTTAGGAATAGTTATCCTAGGGATGGGAAGTCAGAGCATACAACCTGACCCACATAGGGACAGAAAAAGGCCTAAATCAGATTGTGTTGAAAATGGGAGTCATAATCAGTCTACAAATTATAATCCAAAGATTCAAGTTGAATAGGGAGGAGCTGTATATTCATGATTATTTGACTGTGAATTGATCGATCTGTGAAATACTGCAATAGCAGCACAACACCTTATTAACAGTATTTTTTTTTAAATAGTCACACACTGCAATTTCAAACTAGGACGGTAGTTTAATACTCTGTTGACTAATTTTGCTAGTAAAAAAATCCTGAAACTTAGGCTTGTGTGTCACAGGAAGGAAAGCCTTTTTGTTTCTAAATACAAATACACTCATATGAAAAAGTTTGGGCACCCCTATTAATGTTAACCTTTTTTCTTTATAACAATTTGGGTTTTTGCAACAGCTATTTCAGTTTCATATATCTAATAACTGATGGACTGAGTAATATTTCTGGATTGAAATGAGGTTTATTGTATTAACAGATAATGTGCAATCTGCATTAAACTAAATTTGACCGGTGCAAAAGTATGGGCATCCTTATCAATTTCTTGATTTGAACACTCCTAACTACTTTTTACTGACTTACTAAAGCACTTAATTGGTTTTGTAACCCCTTTTGAGCTTTGAACTTCATAGGCAGCTGTATCCAATCATGAGAAAAGGTATTTAAGGTGGCCACTTGCAAGTTGTTCTCCTATTTGAATCTCCTATGAAGAGTGGCATCATGGGCTCCTCAAAACAACTCTCAAATGATCTGAAAACAAAGATTATTCAACATAGTTGTTCAGGGGAAGGATACAAAAAGTTGTCTCAGAGATTTAAACTGTCAGTTTCCACTGTGAGGAACATAGTAAGGAAATGGAAGGACAATCCACAGACCATCTCCAAAGACCTGCAGCATCATCTTGCTGCAGATGGTGTCAATGTGCATCGGTCAACAATACAGTGCACGTTGCACAAGGAGAAGCTGTATGGGAGAGTGATGCGAAAGAAGCCGTTTCTGCAAGCACGCCACAAACAGAGTCGCCTGAGGTATGCAAAAGCACATTTGGACAAGCCAGTTACATTTTGGAAGAAGGTCCTGTGGACTGATGAAACAAAGATTGAGTTGTTTGGTCATACAAAAAGGCGTTATGCATGGAGGCAAAAAAACACGGCATTCCAAGAAAAGCACTTGCTACCCACAGTAAAATTTGGTAGAGGTTCCATCATGCTTTGGGGCTGTGTGGCCAATGCCGGCACCGGGAATCTTGTTAAAGTTGAGGGTCGCATGGAGTCAACTCAGTATCAGCAGATTCTTGACAATAATGTGCAAGAATCAGTGACGAAGTTGAAGTTATGCAGGGGATAGATATTTCAGCAAGACAATGATCCAAAACACTGCTCCAAATCTACTCAGGCATTCATGCAGAGGAACAATTACAATGTTCTGGAATGGCCATCCCAGTCCCCAGACCTAAATTTCATTGAACATTTGTGGGATGATTTGAAGCGTGCTGTCCATGCTCGGCGACCATTAAACTTAATTGAACTGGAATTGTTTTGCAAACAGGAATGGTCAAATATACCTTCATCCAGGATCCAGGAACTCATTAAAAGCTACAGGAAGCGACTAGAGGCTGTTATTTTTGCAAAAGGAGGATCTACAAAAGATTAATGTCACTTTTATGTTGAGGTGCCCGTACTTTTGCACCGGTCAAATGTTGTTTAAATGCAGATTGCACATTTTCTGTTAGTAAAATAAACCTCATTTCAATCCAGAAATAATACTGAGTCCATCAGTTATTAGATATATGAAACTGAAATAGCTGTTGCAAAAACCCAAATTGTTATAAAGAAAAAAGGTTAACATTAATAGGGGTGCCCAAACTTTTTCATATGACTGTAACAAATTTCTAGAATGCAGACATTAAAAACAAGTGTCTACTTTACAAAGTGTGTTGTTAAAAACTTTTCTTTTATTTGTTGTACTAGTCTAATATTAGACCTCTACATGCCACCAAAATACAGTTGGCCTGTCCCACACACACTTTTCTTGTCCTGTTGCACCAGGGGTGCAATTTTTAAAAAAATCTTTTATGTAATACTTTTACATTTTTTGTATATATGTTTTAATAGTTTAATTTTTCAACTATACGCCCCACAACCATATTTGCACTTTGTTGCCGCTTTTATGTATCCAGGCATGAACCTACGTGTTTTCACTGTGCGATGTAGCAATTTGGGTTGCATAGCATTTTCTTTCAAAGGTTGCGGTGATAGCTAAAAATAAATAAATAAAAAACAACAAAAAAAAGTTAAATGTTAAGGGTTTACAACTGCTTTAGTAGCAAAATTTAACAACAGTATGCACAAGAAAAAAAATGTTGGCTGCCTCAAATTATTTTGCATGCATGTATCTACCTACATTCAATATGGAAACATTCAAACTGTCAAGAATAATCTATCTGTGAATGATGATTTGCTGATTTAGACTCTTGTAAGATCTTATCTTTAGTGGGGAAGAATTGAAAGGTTTAATAGAATATACTGTAGACTGATGAGCAAAAGGGTAACAATGCTTTGAACTTTTGATTTAAAGCTCCACATATCTTCATCTACTTCAGCTTCGAACATGTAACTACCATAATTTTATAGAAATTATTTTATAGATAATCATCTTAACTATCCCATATATAAATGTGACTTGCGACTATTTAGCATATGATAATTTTGCAGATTCTTGTCATGTCACTGTATTGTTACTGTTTTGCTCCTGGTGGTGGATAATTCTTTTTCCTCCTGTATGCTACTAATTACAACCTGTTCTCACATTCCCTAATAGCTTAGTGTGTTATTTCTAGACAAAATATTAGCCGTTGTCACCATGCAAGAAAAATGGATGACACAAGTATGGCAAAAAACTGACATACTGACCAAAATGTTTGAAAATCAGATTCAGAAGACTAATGAAAATCAGTCAACTTTTTGTAAAGTGTGAATTCTGCCAGGTTGTGTTTCAGATTTAGATTGGCAAATTAGACATTGAATGCCATTAGGGGCAAGGACTATATATGGCTGATCGTGGAATATAATCTAATAAATGTAGTTAATCTGAATTGTATTTCTGTTTATAATTGTAATTTGCTTTGCCTGCAGGTTGTTCTCCAGTGTCACATTGTAGAATCTCTGGAATGTAAACCACACAGTGAGTTGTATCCACTCTGCCTCACAGGCCTTGTTTTACAGGGTGCTGTGTGGGATTTCAAAAATAACCTCCTGAAAGATTCAAGGTATTAAATGGCAAATTATTTTATATGTTGCATTTAAAATTGATTACTTAAATGTTAGTGCAATTAGAATGAATCTCCTAAGGTGTCTAAACATACTAGATAACTTCGTATGAACAAATGCTTTTGATGGGACTACACAACCATCCAATGTTTTGGATGCATTCCAGTATCAAAAACTCAAATCACTGAGAGAGTCAGTTGGCATGCTAAGTGTGTTTCCTGTGCAATTTCACAAATGATATAAGTGTACAGGACCTCAATTCTGCCTTCATTGATATATTACAGACAGGCTAACATTATTGCACATTTATACACTGTGTGCAGAATTATTAGGCAAATGAGTATTTTGATCACATGATTCTTTTTATACATGTTGTCCTACTCCAAGCTGTATAGGCTTGAGAGCCAACTACCAATTAAGTAAATCAGGTGATGTGCATCTCTGTAATGAGGAGGGGTGTGGTGTAATGACATCAACACCCTATATAAGGTGTGCTTAATTATTAGGCAACTTCCTTTCCTTTGGAAAAATGGGTCAGAAGAGAGATTTGACGGGCTCTGAAAAGTCCAAAATTGTGAGATGTCTTGCAGATGGATGCAGCAGTCTTGAAATTGCCAAACTTTTGAATCGTGATCACCGAACAATCAAGCATTTCATGGCAAATGGCCAACAGGGTCGCAAGAAGCGTGTTGGGCAAAAAAGACGCAAAATAACTGCTCATCAATTGAGGAAAATCAAGCGTGAAGCTGCCAAGATGCCATTTGCCACCAGTTTGGCCATATTTTAGAGCTGCAACGTTACTGGAGTATCAAAAAGCACAAGGTGTGCCATACTCAGGGACATGGCCAAGGTAAGGAAGGCTGAAAAACGACGACCTTTGAATAAGAAACATAAGATAAAACGTCAAGACTGGGCCAAGAAATATCTTAAGACTGATTTTTCAAAGGTTATATAGACTGATGAAATGAGAGTGACTCTTGATGGGCCAGATGGATGAGCCAGAGGCTGGATCAATAAAGTGCAGAGAGCTCCACTCAGACTTAGATGCTAGCAAGGTGGAGGTGGGCTACTTGTATGGGCTGGAATCATCAAAGATGAACTTGTGGGACCTTTTCGAGTTGAGGATCAACTCCCAGACCTACTATCAATTTCTGGAAGACAACTTCTTCAAGCAGTGGTACAGGAAGAAGTCAGTATCGTTCAAGAAAAACATGATTTGCATGCAGGATAATGCTCCATCACATGCATCCAACTAGTCCACAGCGTGGCTGGTTATTAAAGGTCTAAAAGATGAAAAAATAATGACATGGCGCCCGTGTTCACTTGATCTGAATCCCATAGAAAACCTGTGGTCCCCCATAAAATGTGAAATCTATAGGGAGGGAAAACAGTACACCTCTCGGAACAGTGTCTGGAAGGCTGTGGTGGCTGCTGCACGCAATGTTGATCGTAAACAGATCAAGCAACTGACAGAATCTATGGATGGTAAGCTGTTGAGTGTCATCATAAAGAAAGGTGTTTTTGCATGTCAGAAATGTTTATTTCTAAATTTTCTGCAGTCATATTGCTTTACCTGGTAAAAATAAACAAGTGAGATGGGAATATATTTGTTTTTTATTAAGTTGCCTAATAATTCTGCACAGTAATAGTTACCTGCAAAAACAGATATCCTCCTAAGATAGCCAAATCTAAAAAAAACCCACTCCAACTTCCAAAAATATTAAGCTTTGATATTTATGAGTCTTTTGGGTTGATTGAGAACATAGTTGTTGATCAATAACAAAAAAAATCCTCTAAAATACAACTTGCCTAATAATTCTGCACATGGTGTATATGCCTTCTGCATATAGACCCGTGTGTCCCAACAGGGCAATAAAACTTCTGATCACCAAAAAAAATGATCAATTATATGAATAGGTATTTTTGATCATATATACAATATATTAATTATTTTGAAGTAGAGACCAGTGAAATAACAAGTACATTTATGTGACTAACCTTAACCATATGCATTGGGCATGAAATATGAACTAAGGTTTAGAAAAACATTGTATACCAACATATTTTTTGCTTTGCAAGACGCACTTTTTTTCCCACAAAATTGAGGGGAAATGACAAAATGAATCTAGCTTACCGGGGAGTGCTGCAGCGGTGGAGCGTAGTCGCAGGAGGCTAGTGCCACCACTGTCGCCGGCTTCCTGCAGCAGCAGCACCAGTGGAGCGATACTAGCATTGCTGTGGGCCCGTAGCTAGAGTGTCACGGTAGCGTGATGAGGGCGCCATGGATCTGCCAGCAAATGGCTGCAGAGGCAGGTGCCATGAATCTCAGAACGGGATCTCTTTCCGCGCCTGTGCTGCCTCTGACTCAAAGGACTTCAGGAAAATGGCAGTGGAAGCGGCGCAGATTGAGATCTCAGAGAGTCGAGATCTCGATCCGCATATGCGCTGCCTCCGCAGCCATTTTCCTAAAGTCCATCACGTTAGAGGCAGCGCAGGTGCAGATAGAGATCACGGAGGGCTCCGTTTTAGTTCTCCTCAGCAGACGGAGACTATTTTAAGGAAGAGAAGAGAGAGAAGGGTGATTCTCCTCCTCCTCTGCAGATCTGGATACTGATTGGTGCAGGCAACTGCTGCAGAGCTGCCTCCTCCAATCAGTGATCTGACCCTGACAAAATTGTGTCAGTTGAACGAAGAGTCCTTAATAGGTGAGCAAATACACTGAAGGGGAACACATCATCAGCCTTCAGAATATACTGTATCAATTGTTGTATTCTGATGGATGATGGGGGCTGTAGTTATATTTATTATAAACACTCCAGGGAGGGACTGTATTGTAGTGGCCCAAGTGTTGTAAATGTGACTACCACCCTCCTCATCTTTCAGATTACACCCATGTACGTCATCAACAGATCCTCCATAGCAGTGCGTCATCCACAGATCCCCTTTAACAATGCGTTATCCACAGATTCCCCATAACAGTGCATCATCCACAGATCCCCCATAACAGTATATCATCCACAGATCCCACATAACAGTGCGTCATCAACAGATCCCCCATAACAGTGCATCATCCACAGATCTCCCATAGCAGTGCGTTATCCACAGATCCCCCATAACAGCGTGTCATCCACAGGTCCCCATAGCAGAGCATAATTCACAGATCCCCATAACCGTGCGTTATCCACAGATCCTCCATAATACTGCATCATCCACAGATCCCCTTTAACAATGCGTTATCCACAGATTCCCCATAACAGTGCATCATCCACAGATCCCCCATAACAGTATATCATCCACAGATCCCACATAACAGTGCGTCATCCACAGATCCCCCATAACAGTGCATCATCCACAGATCTCCCATAGCAGTGCGTTATCCACAGATCCCCCATAACAGCGTGTCATCCACAGGTCCCCATAGCAGAGCATAATTCACAGATCCCCATAACCGTGCGTTATCCACAGATCCTCCATAATACTGCATCATCCACAGATCCCCCATCTTCCCACAAGCTTCCCCTCATGTTATTCACAAACATGGTTCATGTTACTTACAATGCTGCTATTGACTGCTGTGGAGTCTATATTGTTAAAATAATGTTTTTATAATTTAACTAAAATGTTTTAGTGCACTATTTGGCTCAAAATATATTTTTTAAAATTTTTCTCCTCTAAAACATAGGTACGTTTTATTATCAGGTGTGTCTTATAAAGCGAAAAATACGGTACTTGCAGGCAAATACACAAAATGTAACAGAGCTCTGTTTGTGGTAGCCTGGATGTTCATAAAAGGGCTTTCGCAGAAGACCTTGCACAAGCCATGATATTTACCAGGTCCCACTGGAGGTCTAGCCTTTAACCTGTCTTCAGGGATCTAGAGTTATTCAGGGTCCCCTGGTTTTTTTTCACAAAGTGATTGCTGACCCTTACAGTGAGTTGGCAGAGAGAAGGGTTGTAGAGCTGGGTCATTACTAGGAGTTCAAAGTCAGAGACAAAATCGATAAACAGTCGGTTAGTTGAAATGCAAATCGAGTTCAGGAACTAAGCACCAGAAAATACAGAGTACTAAAACGATGTAAGCAGCAGACCAGAATAGTTACAAAGCATAACTGGCTAGAAGTAGGTGCAGGGATAGATAAACAAAACCCTGCAGCAGGACATAGTCAATTTGCCTGGTCAGGACTGCAAGTCCCAGCAACTTAGTGCCAGAGGCTTTTGCAGGAGATTCAGACACGGCCATAACACTAGCTACCCAAGACGAGATTGCTGTCAGCAAATTGGCTACTATAGTGAAAGGGTCAACTACTGTTGCTACCGTTGGGGTCCACGTCTTTTGTGCTCAAGAATTATTTAAAAAAAATAAAATTTTAAAAATTACTTTTAATGAACTATGAATAATGTCACAACTTGCTGGCTCACATCTCTGGGTGCCAGGTGTTGCATACAGTCCTTCATATTGTTAGAACCCAGCTTGTGAATTTTACTTTGTCTGCTTGATTTTTTGCCTGCTTTGATCTCTTAATTTTCTCTTCTTATTGCTGAACTTTACCTTCCATGAACAATAGCTTTTGAGCCATGACTTTGAAGCTTTAGTTAATCCACGTGTCAGCTATTGTATAAGACGACTTCTGTGGGGTTAGCAACTAAAGGTGGTGTCACACACAGCGACGGCGACAACGACGTCGCTGCTACGTCACCATTTTCTGTGACGTAGCAGCGATGTCCCGTCGCTGTCGCTGTGTGTGACATCCAGCAACGAGCTGGCCCCTGCTGTGAGGTTGCCGCTCGTTGCTGAATGTCCAGCTTCATTTTTTGGTCGTCGCTCTCCCGCTGTGACGCACACATCGCAGTGCGTCACAGTGTGTTAACTAACCCGTACACAGCGTGTTAATTAACCCGATGTGTACTGTAGCTAGGAGTGCAGGGAGCCAGCACTAAGCGTGTGCGCGGCTCCCTGCTCTCTGCACATGTAGCTGCAGTACACATCGGGTAATTAACCCGATGTGTACTGTAGCTAGGAGTGCAGGGAGCCAGCGCTAAGCAGTGTGCGCGGCTCCCTGCTCTCTGCACATGTAGCTGCAGTACACATCGGGTAATTAACCCGATGTGTACTGTAGCTAGGAGTGCAGGGAGCCAGCGCTAAGCAGTGTGCGCGGCTCCCTGCTCTCTGCACATGTAGCTGCAGTACACATTGGGTAATTAACCCGATGTGTACTGTAGCTAGGAGTGCAGGGAGCCAGAGCTAAGCAGTGTGCGCAGCTCCCTGCTCTCTGCACATGTAGCACAGCGACGCGTGTCGTTATGATCGCTGCTGCGTCTGCTGTATTTGACAGCTAAGCAGCGATCATAACAGTGACTTACAAGGTCGCTGTTGCGTCACAGAAAATGGTGACGTAACAGCGACGTCGTTGTCACTGTCACTATGTGTGAACCCAGGTTTAGGTTTGTCTATATCTCTTTAAGAAAGAATAAATCTCCTGGACGTCAATCCCTGGTTCTAAGTAGTGATGGGCAGACCCGGACTGTAAAAGTCAGGATCCGCACAGTTTCAAAAGTACCCGTTTGTTCTGAACTCCGGCTACTGATCTGGATCCGGCAACTTGGGTAACAAAAAAAATAAAGGAAAAATAAAAAATAAAGCAAGCGCGCTATACTTAACAGTCTCTGGCATGGTTGGAACTGCCTCTGAAGTCGCTCATTAGCCTCATAAATATTCACTGCTTCCCCAGCTCACCCGCAGTCCTGGCATCTCTAATTGGTTGCAGTCAGATGCACCCCTAGCCCGTGTGGCAGCATGTCTGACTGCTTGCAATCACAGACCTGGCCTGCGGATTTAGAATGGTGTAAAAATAAATAAATAAAAAAAAATTGGCATAGAGTACCTCTCGTATTATGATACCCAGCACAGATAAAGCGTACGGCTACAGCTTGCAGCCCCCAGCAATGCACGTTATCTTGGCTGTGTATCAAAATATGAGGAACCGCATATGACTTTTTTTAAAAAAAAATATTTAAATAATTTTAAAAAACGATGTACAGTCATGGCAAAAAGTTTTGAGAATGACACCAAAATTATATTTTCACATGATCTGTTGCCCTCTGGTTTTTAATTGTGTTTGTCTGATGTTTACATCACATACAGAAATATAATTGCAATCATAGTATGAGTACCAAAAAGTTATATTGACAGTTAGAATGAGTTAATGCAGCAAGTCAATATTTGCAGTGTTGACCCTTCTTCTTCAGGACCTCTGCAATTCTCCCTGGCATGCTCTCAATCAACTTCTGGATCAAATCCTGACTGACAGCTGTCCATTCTTGCATAAGCAATGCTTGCATTTTGCCTGAATTTGTTGGTTTTTGTTTGTCCACCCGTCTCTTGATGATTGCCCACAAGTTCTCAATGGGATTAAGATCTGGAAAGTTTCCAGGCCATGGACCCAAAATCTCTATGTTTTGTTCCATGAGCCATTTAGTGATCACCTTTGCTTTATGGCAAGGTGCTCCATTATGCTGGAAAAGGCATTGTTGGGCGCCAAACTGCTCTTGGACAGTTGGGAGAAGTTGCTCTTGGAGGACATTCTGATAACATTCTTTATTCATGGCTGTGTTTTTAGGCAAGACTGTGAGTGAGCCGATTCCCTTGGCTGAGAAGCAACCCCACACATGAATCGTTTCCGGATGCTTAACAGTTGGCATGAGACAAGACTGGAGGTAGCGCTCACGTCTTCTTCTCCTAATAAGCTGTTTTCCAGATGTCCCAAACAATCGAAATGGGGATTGATCTGAGAAAATGACTTTACCCCAGTCCTCAGCAGTCCACTCCCTGTACCTTTTGCAGAATATCAGTCGGTCCCTGATGTTTTTTCTGGAGAGAAGTGGCTTCTTTGCTGCCCTCCTTGAAACCAGGCCTTGCTCAAGCAGTCTCCGCCTCACAGTGCGTGCAGAAGTACTCACACCAGCCTGCTGCCATTGCTGAGCTAGCTCGGCACTGCTGGTAGTCCGATCCCGCAGCTGAAACAGTTTTAAGATACGGTCCTGGCGTTTGCTGGACCTTCTTGGGCGCCCAGGAGCCTTTTTGGCAACAATAGAAGCTGTCTCCTTGAAGTTCTTGATGATGCGATAGATTGTTGACTGAGGTGCAATCTTTGTAGCTGCAATACTCTTCCCTGTTAGGCCATTTTTGTGCAGAGCAATGATGGCTTCACGTGTTTATTTAGAGATCACCATGATTAACTGAAGAGAAACAATGATACCAACTACAAGCCTCCTTTTAAAGTGTCCAGTGGTGTCATTCTTACTTAATCATGACTGATTGATCGCCATCCCTGTCCTCATCAACACCCACACCTGTGTTAATGGAACAATCACTAAAACAATGTTAGCTGCTCCTTTTAAGGCAGGAATGCAATGATGTTGAAATGTGTTTTGGGGGTTAAAGTTCATTTTCTTAGCCAATATTGACTTTGCAAGTAATTGCTGTTAAGCTGATCACTCTTTATGACATTCTGGAGTATATGCAAATTGCCATTAGAAAAACTTAAGCAGTAGACTTTGTAAAAATTAATTTTTGTAGCATTCTCAAAACTTTTGGCCATGACTGTATGGTCCCCCTTAATTTCGATACCAAGCCATAATAAAGCCTGAAAGCTGGAGGCTGGTATTCTCAGGCTATGGAAACCCATGGTAATTGGGCCTCTCAGACTAAAAATAGCATTGTGCAGCCACCCAGGATTGTCACATCCATTAGGTGCGACCGTCTCGGAACTTTACATGGCTCATCCCAATTGCCTTGATGTGATGGCACTTGGGGTAATAAGGGGTTAATGGCTGCCACTAAGCCCTAGATTAGTAATAGAAGGCATCTACGAGACCCCCCATTACTAACCTGTTTGTGAAAAGAAATAAATACAAACACCGAGAAAATAATTTATTTGAAATAAAATAAAAAACACCCTCTTTCACTAATTTATTAACCCCCAAAACACCCAGGTCCTATGTAATCCACACAAGGTCCCATGACGATACCAGCTCTGCTACATGTGAGGGCACAGCACACAGCCATAGAACATGAGCGCCTGCTGTGAGCTTCAGGCAGAGAATGAGCCTTAGCAATGAGCGGTGACATCACTCAGGCTCTTTGCAGTTACACTTTGAGGTTCCCACAGTCCTTCACCTGTGATCTCAGGTAACCTAACTTCAGGTGACCTCATTGAACTGAGTGACCTCACCTCTTGGGAGGTCACTGAGTTCACAGACCTGCATCTCATAGCAGAAAACAACATTTTTGCCAAGAGATGCAGATTTGGTGCTAAAATTTCTACACCATATTCCTGCACCCAATCCATACCTCCTGGTGAAAACGCATCACTACCAGATGCGGTATGATGCGGAAGGGATGCGGTTCTTTTCCAGGAGGTGTAGATTGGGTGCAGGAATAAGGTGTAAACATTTCATCACCAAATTGTCATCTCTTGGCCCAAAAATGCAAGAAAATGGTTGGGAGGTTTCGGTGTGGTTTTCTACCAGGAGGTGCAAATTTAGTGCAGAAATCTGGTGCAGACATTTCAGCACCAAATTTACACCTCCTGGCAGAAAACTACACCAAAACGGCGTCAAAACTTTTTTTTTTTTTTTTTTTTGCATTTTTGGGCCAAGAGATGCAAATTTGGTGATGAAATTTTTACTCCTTATTCATGCACCCAATCTACACCTCCTGGCAAAAAAAACAAAAAAAAATGCATCAAAACTGCAGGCGGTATGATGTGGTAGTGATTAGAGTTTTTTGCCGGGATTCAGGAATATGGTGTATACATTTCAGCCCCAAATCTGCATCTCTTGACAAAAATAATGTGGTTTTCTGCCAGGAGATGCAGGTCTATAAACTCAATGACTTCATCTGAGGTTAGGTCATTGTATTTACTAAGGTCACCTGAGGTTAGGTTACCTACAATCACAGGAGGAGGACTGATGGACCCTCCAGCTGTGAACGCAAAAAACCCGAGTGACGTTACCTCATCGCTACAGCTCATACTCTGTCTGAAGTCCACAGTAGGCAGTCATTGTTCTATGCCTGTTTATTGTCACTTCAGATGTAGCAGAGCTGGGATTGTCATGGGACCTCATGTGAATTACGTCGGACCTGGGTATTTTTGAGGTAAATAAATTGGTGAAAGAGGGTGTTTTTTGTTTTTTATTTCAAATACTGTTTTTTTCGTGTTTGTGTTTATTTCTTTTCACTTACAAATTAGTAATGGGGGGGTCTCATAGTCACCTCCCATTACTAATCTAGGGCTTAATGGCAGCTGTGAGCTTATTTCCCCGATTGCCACAGCACCAGGGCAATCAGGAAGAGTCGGGTAAAGTCCTGGGACTGAGGCATCTAATGGATGCGACAATTCTGGGTGGCTTCAGGCTGCTATTTTTAAGCTGAGGGGGCCAATAACCATGGGCGTCTCCACCCTGAGAATACCCGCCCCCAGCTGTCGGCTTTATCATGGCTGGGTATAAAAATTGGGGGGAATCGCACGCGTTTTTTTAAAAATTATTTATATAAATTTTTTTAAAAAAAATTGTATGTGGTTCCTCTTATTTTGATACATAGCCAAGATAAGCGCACGTCTGGGGGCTGCAGTCTGTAGCCATGTTTTATCTGTTCTTGGTTTCATAGTATGCGGGGACCCAATTTTTTTCATTTATTTCTTTATTTTTACACCACGATAGAACCGCAGACAGTGTCTGTGATTGCAAGGTGTCAGACACGCAGTCACACAGATTGGGGGTACGTCTGACTGCAAGCAATCACAGATGTTGGGACTGCCGAATGTGAAAATGTATGAGTGAAAATGAGATGCCCCAGAAGTAAGGTGAGTGGCTGGGAAGCAGTTGCAGCCACGTTGAAGACTGGTAAGTATAACGTGCCTGCTCCAATCCCTCTATCCCTTCTACAACCATTTTAAAGCACTGAATTCTGGTCCCCATAGACTTATATGGGGACTGGGATCTGGTCAGATATCCAGGATCAATTCCAGACTGGAACCGTTTTTTTTTTTTTGGTTTTTTTTTTAAACCTGGCTAGAACCATTGATCCCGGGTATCTGTGAGTCTGCCCATCACTAGTTCTAAGCCAAATACATTAGTGACCAAGTGGGTCTTTGTCTCCAGTTGGTAGTGCTTACAGTTTACTCAGGTTATGGAACTTTTTGCTGCCTTAATCCTTTCAAGTGTCAACTGCCTTGTTTTTACCTGCTACCACTGCACATACTTCTGTACCTACATCTCCAATTTTTTCTGCTTTACCTATGCATGAAAGGAATTTGGTTCTTTAGGTTCTTTATCTAACTATGTCTCTGCATTATAATTGTATGACTGAACCCTGTTTGCTTCAGCCCATGCTCCATCTAACTCCTAAAAGAAACAGATTTGTCCTGTGACAAACACAAATGACTGCAGATTTACTTTATTAACTATAAAAGGGTTAATTTGGTTTCTATTAGTTTTAACTGAAATCCCCCCCAACCCCCCCACCCCCAAAATAGCGTTTTTTTATTCCGGAATAAATGATGGAACTCAAGCCTAACATAGGCTCCACCACTTGTGTGACCCTAGAATAATTCATAATTCCTCAGTCTGTGTTTGATGCTGGCATACCTGCATTATACCACTACCTCCACCTAGCAGGGATGCTGACATACTTACTGCCGCCACTGCCCTACTCATTCCCTTCCTCTTTCTCCCGTCTATGTGCTCCAGGGCTTACACATGTCATGCAGGTCTTCTGGTAACATACTTAGGGTGCTCACTTTCCATTTCTTAAAGGGGCAGGACATGCACTCTGAAGAGTTCCCCAGCCTATGGTTGGGAGGCACTGAGTATTTACGGCACCATTTCCTGTAGGGACGTGCCTGAGCGTTTAGGTTTCTGGTTACTCTGATCCTGGCAGTATGCCAGTCTGTTTCTTTCCAGTAACCTGTTTCTGAACCCGTCTAGCCTGTAACCTGTGCCAGTCCATCCTGCCAGTATTCTGTACCTGAATCTGCCCTGCCAGTATCCTGTACCTGGATCCATCCTGCTTGTATCCTGCACCTATACCCATCCTGGTAGTCTCCTGTGCCTGTCCATCTAACCTGTCTCCTGAACTTACTCCATCCATTCAGCCTCTGCTATCTGCTCTGTCCTGTCTGCCCTCCATACCTGCATCCCTGACCCTTGCGTTAGCTGCTGTAGTACCGGGGGCTGTACTGGAGTGTTCCCTGATGTCTACTCGCAGTCCAGTTTAGTCCTCAGTTTGCTCAGTCCATGGAACCTGCTGATTCCCATACCTCTCCGCTCTCAGAATTGTTTCAGGAGATGACCCCCCAATGTGAACAACAGGATCAAATCCTGACCTTCCTGTGGTTGGTGATTGCTCTGGCACCGGTTAATGATCTTTCACTGGCAGCTTCTTCTACACCAGCCCATGCTGCAGCAACTTCGGCTGTGAATACCCAGCCTGCAACCCTCCCACCTGGAGTTGGAAGTACAGGAGTACGTATATCTGCTCCACCAACATTTGACAGTGACGCGAAACTATGCCAAGGCTTCATCAATCAGTGCACGCTGCACTTTGAACTGCTGTATTACCAGTTACCTCTTACGAGGCCAAAGTGGCTTTCTTCATGTCCCACTTTAGAGGAAACGCTCTTGCCTAGCTCAATCCCCTATGGGAGAGAGGAGATCTTGTCGTATCGGACTGGCGGGCCTTTCTGGGGGCTTTCCACAAGGTATTCGATGAGCCAGGTCATGTCTCCTCTGCAGTTTGCTCCCTTCTCAGGTTAGTCAGACTGTAGTACAATATGCAGTTCATTTCCCCACCCTTTCCTCAAAATTAGGATGTCACACTAGTGTTAGTGTAGTGTTAGTGTAGTCTTGTGAAACGCTAGTAGCTCCTTTCTGGGAGGGTCTGTCCAAGATGATCAAGGATGAAGTAGCTGGTTGTGACATTCCCGCTACCCATGATGATCGAATCTCCTTAGCTACAAAAATAAATCTTAGATTCCAGGAATGGACCACAGACGGGATGCGTGAAAAGAGACTGGTCTATCTGGCTCCATCCCTCCAGATGCCTCTCACTTTCCAACCTCCTGCGTCCACTACCACTCTTGAAACGATGCAGGTCGGCCATGTGAAGCTCTCCAAACAATGACAGGAACACTGTTGAGTCAAGGAACTGTGATTCTTTTGCGGTAGCACAGAACATCTCATCCATTCCTGTCCCATGAAGTGGGTAAATTCCCAAGCCTAGGGCCTTTCCTTTGTTGAGTACCTAGTTCATTGAAATAGCTTTTCTGGATTCCAGATCGGCAGGAAATTCCCTGCAGCAAGCTGTGGTGGGTCAGTATCAGATTCCAGTTCGATATCTCCAGAGTCATTTGCTGGTGTTATCATTTCATGGAAGGGCCTTATCTGAGGTGGTAATTTTTGTTATGGAGCTGGTGGAGCTTCACGTAGGAATTCTGCATTCTGAGAAAAGTTCTTTTTTGTGCTTCATTCCTGTCTCACTCTCTTCTGGGTGTACCTTGGCTACGTACTTCACAAACCCATCTTAGACTAAAGATCCAGAAAGGCGCTTCATTTAAGACAGTCTTGACATGAGAAATTTCTCATCCCTGTATCAAGTCCAAGCAGCAAGAAATCCGGCACTACTCACATACAAGCAATCAATGGTGATGAAACATCCCCATAAACTCTTCACCACTACAGGTGCTAAACTTTGGGGAGTAATTAAATTTATTGAGGGACCTGTTGGAGTTTGTTTAGTCACACGAAATGGCCGTCTTCCGGGATTTTCCAGATACTCCCTGTATTCATGTTTTTTAGATGAATTTATCAATGTTTTTTAGATGAATTTATAAATAAAGAAAAAAACTTTCATTCACAAGGACGGTGAGTGCTACTTCTATTTTTTGTCTTTTTGGAATTTGAATCTCATACCTGTATGGTTAGCCTGGCCACTGGTAACACCATCTAACTTACGTGGCCGGCCTCCAGCTTACTTTTCTTACTCTGATGTCTTCAATAAAAAGAAGCAGAGATGTTGACTCCACATAGGCTATACAATTGTCCCTTAGACTTGCTTCCAGGATCCTTGCTTCCCCGAGGCCGTATCTACCCTCTTTCTCAGATAGAGACCTAAGTCATGTCATCAGACTACATCAAGGAGAATCTGCAAGAGGGTTCATCCATAAGTCTTCCCTCTACGGCAGGAGTTGGCTTCTTCTTTGTGAATAAAAAAAGATGGAACTCTATAGCCTTGCATTGATTACAGGGGTCTCAACCGATTCACAATCTCTCCTATTCTTGTGTGGTGGTATATCGAGATGATATTCTGGTTTTCTCTTCAGATTTGTCTTTTGGTTGGTCTTGCAAATACTTAGGGAGAATCATGTATATTTCAACTTTGAGAAATGCATCATTCAACAGTCCTCTGTTCCCTTCCTGGGTTCTATTATCTCGGACACTGGACTACAAGTGGATTCTGAGAAGTTGTTCTCAATTCTTAAATTACATCATCCTGTTGGCATTAAGATAAATCAATAATTTTTAGGATTTTCTAATTATTATCGCCAGTTCATTCCTCATTTCTCAGACCACTCCAATTTCTGCTATGATCCTCAAGGGTGCAAATCCGAGGTTTTGGACTCCAGAGGCAGAATCTGCATTTCTCTCCCTGAAACAAGCTTTTCCCCTGCTCCCATGCTACCTAGGCCCAGAGGTCAATAAATAGTTCTTCCTGGAGGTGGTTGCTTTGTCTTCCGGGGAAGGGGCGGTTCTCACCCAAAAATCTTCCTCCAGTCAAATTTTAACCTGTGACTTCTTCTCCAAAGCTTTCTCTGACCCAGAGTGCAACTATTCTGTTGGAGATTTGTTGGCAATTAAAATGGCATTGGAGGATTGGTGTTACCTGCTTGAGGAGGCTACTTATTCAGTTAATATGTACACCAATTATAAGAACTTGACAGTCCTCACAAAGGCTGAATTCACGGCAGGCTAGACGGTCGCTGTTTTTTGCCCGCTTCGACTTCATTCTAATTTCTGTTCTGTATATAGAAACGTCAAGACGGATGCCCTCTCTAGGTCTTTTAAGCACTACGAGCAAGAAGAGCAACCCCAACATTTCATCAAGCCTTTCAAGTTGATTACTTTGGCCCTAGTTAGCTTGTCTGAAATTCCTCCAGGGAAGACCTTTATATCAGAGTCTGATAGGAAGCAAATTTTGTCTATTTACTCTAGATAGGTCTATTTACTCTAGAAAAGAGAAGACTTAGGGTGGTGTCACACACAGCGACGACGACAACGACGTCGCTGCTACGTCACCATTTTCTGTGATGTTGCAGTGACGTCACGTCGCTGTCGCTGTGTATGACATCCAGCAATGACCTGGCCCCTGCTGTGAGGTCGCCGATTGTTGCTGAATGTCCAGCTTCATTTTTTGGTCGTCGCTCTCCCGCTGTTACGCACACATCGCTGTGTGTGACAGTGAGAGAACGACGAAATGAAGCGAGCAGGGAGCAGTAGCCGGCATCTGACAGCTGCGGTAAGCTGTAACCAGGGTAAACATCAGGTAACCAAGGGAAGACCTTTCCCTGGTTACCCAATATTTACCTTCGTTACTAGCGTCCGCCGCTCTCGCTGCCAGTGCCGGCTCCCTGCTCTCTGCACATGTAGCTGCTGTACACATCGGGTAATTAACCCGATGTGTACTGTAGCTAGGAGTGCAGGGAGCCAGCGCTAAGCGGTATGCGCGGCTCCCTTCTCTCTGCACATGTAGCTGCAGTACACATCGGGTAATTAACCCGATGTGTACTGTAGCTAGGAGTGCAGGGAGCCAGCGCTAAGCAGTGTGCGCGGCTCCCGGGGAGATCTAATAAATATGTACAAATATATCAGAGGGCCATACAGAGATCTCTCCCATGATCTGTTTGTACCAATGACTATGACAAGAACAAGGGGGCATTCTCTTCGTTTGGAGGAAATAAAATTTCTGCATCAGCGTAGAAGAGGGTTTTTCATAGTAAGAGCAGTAAGGCTCTGGAACTCTCTTCCTGAGGAAGTGG
The DNA here is from genome assembly GCF_048569485.1 of Anomaloglossus baeobatrachus. Classification (NCBI taxonomy): domain Eukaryota; kingdom Metazoa; phylum Chordata; class Amphibia; order Anura; family Aromobatidae; genus Anomaloglossus; species Anomaloglossus baeobatrachus. The sequence continues at coordinate 469,821,749 of NC_134354.1, read as the reverse complement.
TGATGGCCAACTCACTGAATGAATTTAAGAGAGGAATGGATGCTTTTCTTGATAGCAAAAGTATAGAAGGTTATAAATAGCATAATATTACAGGTAGATAGTTGACTCAGCTTAGGAGTCGGGATATAATTTTTTTCCCTATGAAGAAAACTGGCTTCTACTCTGTGGGTTTTTGTCTTCCACAGGTTCAACATTGGAGAACAGCGGCACTAAAATAGGCTGAACTAGATGGACATAAGGTCTTCCTTCAGCCTCAGAAACTATGTTATTATGTTATTATGTTACTATGTGGGGTCACTCTTCTAAAGTAGCTGGCCATGCTGGTCTGAAAAGACCATTCAGCTCATCTATCGACACTACTGGTGACCAGCCATGTGGAATGACATTCTGGAGTTTGTTTCTGCTTGCTCTTCTTGCACCTGGAAAAAGACTCCCAAACAACGGCCATCTGGATTGCTTCTACCACTTTGCGTTCCTTTGGCTGCCTGGCTGTATATAGCTGTGGACTTTATTACGGATATGTGTCCTCTGGTTGCTCTGTCATCTGAGTGGTGGTGGACTACTTTTCGAAGAGTGGTTTACTTTGTCCAATTGACTGGTCTTCCTTCAGCCCCCATGCTGGCAAGAGAGTTCATCCAGCACATTTTTAGTTTCCACGGTTGTGCTCTTCACATTGTGTCTGATCAGGTGGTTCAGTTCATGTCTAGATTCTGGAGAGCTACATCAGCTTTTGGATGTGTCTTTGTGCTTTTCATCTTCTTGCCATTGACAGTGCAATGGCAAAGTAGAGCAAGCCAACCAGGTTCTAACAATTTTTCTACACCATTTCATACATGTGCACTATGATGACTGGCCCAAGCCATTTCCCTGGGTGGAATTCTCATTCAATAATCATGCAAAGTCATCTATTTTATTTGTCTATGGTCAACAGCTTAAAACTTCGCATTCAGTGTCAACTACTTGTGGTATCCCAGCAGCCAATGCTCTCTCTAGGGATTTCTTTAAAATCTGGGAGCACACTAAAACCACACTTAAGAAATTGTCCAAGCAGATGAAGGAACATGCATACATGAGGCGCAGAGATTCACCACATTTCTGTCCTGGGGACAATTTATGGTTCTCCTCAAAATGTATGTATATATATGTGTCTCAAGACTCCATCTTATAAGTTGCGTCCATGCTTCATTAGTCCCATCAAAGTCATCAGTCAGATCAACGCCGTGTCCTTCAAATTGAAGCTTTGTGCTTATTTACCCATACCCAACTCTTTAAATGTATCCGTCCTCAAACCAGTCATCATGAGCCTCTTTTCCAGGGATCCTTGCTCCATGCCTATGCCTGTCTGCTCTGAAGAGATGTTTTAGGTAAAGAACATCCTGGCCATGAAGTATGTTAAAGGAAAACTCCTTTTCCAGGTGGACTGAATGGGATTTGGTCCTGAAGAGGGCTTGTGGGAACCCAAGGAGAAGATTCACTCTGCTCTTCTCCTGAAGAAATTCCTGTTGGATCTAAAGAGGAGGCGGCGTAAGGAGACGGGCACTGTAACTCCAATGTCACTGCACTGTCCCTCTTTTTTCACTCAGCAGGGATGCCGACATGCTCACCGCAGCCACCACCCTGCTCATTCCTTGCTCTTTCTCCTGTCTCCACACTCTAAGGCCTGTGCAAGTGGCACTGGGCTCCTGGCAATACTCTCAGGGTATGCATTCATTTCTCATCTCTTAAAGGGGGCAGCGCATTCACTCTGAAGTGTTCCTCAACCCATGACTAGGAATCACTGGATATTTAGGGCACCTTCCCCTGTAGGGAGGTGGTTGAACATTTAGGTTCCTGGTTACTCTGATCCTGTCAGTACGCCAGTCTTCTTCCTACCAGTTTTCCTGTACCTGAATCCATCCTGCCAGTATCCTGATCCTGAACCAATACTGCTTGTATCTTGCACCTGTACCCATCCTGCCAGTCTCCTGTTCCTGTTTGTCCAGTCTCTCTCCTGAATGAACTCCATCCAGACAGCCTCCACTACCCACTCTGTTCTGCCTGATCTCCAACAACTGTGTCCCTGACCTTTGGGTCAGCTGCTAAAGTGCCGGAGACTGCCCTAGATTGGTACCTGTATTTGATCCTCCCCATCAGAAGCTCTTTTGATGAACCAGCAGACACTTAGTTACACCCCTTCAGAGTTAGCCATGCCCATAGTGCAGTGGGTCCGCAACCACTAGCATAATACTCCCTCAAACTAGTTATTTTTTTGCTGTCACCTTGAATTTTAATTTATCATTGTGTATGTAATGCCTCTCTTATATTTTACATAAACCTCTAACAAATTCCATTAACATTAGTTAATTGTCTAGAATACAGTACTAACTTTCATAGTTTATTCTCATAATTTTATTATCACAAGCAGAAATATTATTCCCTGTGAAATTATCTCTATACAATTTAAGGCTGCATTGAAATATCCTTGGGTCATGGGACGAGTAGGAGTATAGGCCATGATTCGCAGGCAGGCCACATGTCTCTTGACCCGAACTTGACAGCATCATACAGTATATTCCTATGCAGCTGTCAAGTTTGGGTAAAGGGACCTATGGCTAGTTCTTGAATCACGGCCTATACTCAGACCATGACACATGGATGTGTGAATGTGTCCTACTTATATAACATTAACAAAATAATAACATTTTAACCAATGTACTTTAATAATCATAATAAATGTTAAGTAAAACTGTTAACTATGTGTTCTTCAATCTGCTCCAGGGATAGGAGACATCCATTACCATATGTCATAATAAATCCTATATGTCTTGGGAATATCAAACCTAAGGAGGATGGTGTTGGTATTTATGACTGTCCAGTGTATACGGATCAGACCATTCAAGTAGGTCACTGCTTTATAATATTTACATAATCAATGTACTAATTCAAGTTGTAAATAACCAATCATAGAGATGTTAGAGATAAGGAAAGGCAAAGATGTCACATGGTTAAAATGTCTCTGTTTTAGGATTGATAGTTTTGGAACAATATCCAAAAGGCACAGTTCTTCATGAACCACATGAATAATTGGTTATAGTACTGAAACCATAACATGTTAATTAATATTCATATTCGCATCAAACAAATAAGTAAAACAAAAATAATAACTTAGCAGAACATTATATAATTTTACTTTGTTGAAATATGTTCTACTTCAGTTATTCACATAAAGTCCTTAAAGCGCCAGTCCAGCGGGGTTTTTTTTGTACCGCTAGAGTGCTTCTTTAAGTTTAAGCCCCCTTCTCCATGTCATATATTCATTTTCCGGCGGTTTCATCTTCTATCGCCGCTGCTCCGGACAGTATCAGTGATTTGTTACCTGCCAGCACACTCCAGTGTTTTATGAAGTGCATCTAAAGTCACAACTCGATACAACTCTATAACGCCTCGTTTTGGCTCTCATACAGATTGATTGAGAGCCTGTGACGTAGTTTCTGACTTCTGGACATTCAGAAGTTACTGTCAAAAGATGGCGCCCAGGACTGAAGCGGCGCCTGTGAAAGGTGAAGATGCCGGAAGGTGGCAGGAGACTTATATTTCAACTGCCACTCCAGCTCTGAAAAATGACCTGCTGGAGTGGTGTTTTAATTATCAATCAATAACGACTTCATACAGCTCAAGAAAAATGACATATCATTATTATTATTATTATTATTATTATTATTATTATTATTATTATTTTTATTAATGAACAATTCATAGGGCAAGGAATATGTATGACAGTCTTGGAGAGCATGAAGAAGGCAATAAGATAACTGTTCACATGGTGAGCAGCTGGTAGGCAGACCTTTGCAGCTGAGATATTCGTATGCATTTAAAAGTTGCTGGCAAGAGCTCATATCTTAATAGAAAGCAGTATATTGACTTAATATTTATCACAAAATATAAATGAGCAGTAAGTAGAGAAAAAAATGTCATACTCACCTGTGTGCAGCCTCCCGGTGCCATGTCCGCTGCCAGCTCCTCTCCCAGTACCACCACCCCTGCTCCGGGTGTGTGCAGACGGCCGGGACACCTCCGATAGCTGCAGGACCTGCCGCTGATCACCTGATGCGGTCACCTGACGGAATCAGCTGACAGTGGCAGTGACAGCGGTGACGCCGGCTTTTTACTACCTGGCCGGCTAAACTATCAGCTGATGCCGTCAGGAGACTTCATCAGCTGATTACCGCCGGGTCCTGCATTGATCGGTCTGACAGGAGTCTGCACTGAAGTGTGTATTTTTTTTTGCACTGATGCATCAGCTGATTGTATAAACGGCTTTTCTACAATCAGCTGCTGTGTAATGGAATTCACATCCTTGATCCTGACACATCATCTGATCACTTTGTCTTCCAGCAAACCGATCAGAGGATATTAGATCCGGATTTGACAGCGCGGGACCCTTGACCCAGGATTACTGCGGAGGAGGGCGTTCTTTATTTCAATAAAGATGGAGTCACTAAGTGTCTTGTGTTTTATTTCTAATAAAAATATTTTTCTGTGTGTTGTGTTTTTATTTTATCTTTACTAGAAATTCATGGTGGCCATGTCTAATATTGGCGTGACATCATGAATTTTGGGCTTAGGGCCACTTGATAATATACAGCTAGCCCTAACCCCATTATTACCCAGCGAGCCACCTGACATCAGGGCAGCTGGAAGAGTTGGATACAGCGCCGGAAGATGGCGCTTCTATGAAAGCGCCATTTTCTGGGGTGGCTGCGGACTGCAATTCGCAGAGGGGGTGCCCAGAAAGCTTGGGCACCCTGCACTGGGGATTCCAATCCCCAGCCGCCTAGTTGTACCTGGCTGGACTCAAAAATTGGGCGAAGCCTACGTCATTTTTTTTTTAATTATTTAATGAAATAAAAAAAAAAAGGGCTTCTCTATATTTTTGGTTCCCAGCCGGGTACAAATAGGCAGCTAGGGGTTGGGGGCAGCCCATAGCTTCCTGCTGTACCTGGCTAGCATACAAAAATATGGCGAAGCCCACGTCATTTTTTTGGAGGGCAAAAAACTCCTGCATACAGTCCTGGATGGAGCATGCTGAGCCTTGTGGTTCTGCAGCTGCTGTCTGCTCTCCTGCATACACTAGTGGAGAATGAAGAACATATTGAAGAAGGAAATGACATCAGACCTTTTTTTTCAACAATCTTTAATGGCATTGTTCACTGATAAAAAAACGCATAAAAAATCAGTGAGCAAAAACGCAGCCAAAAACGCACAAAAAACGCAGTGTGAAAAAAACACCTAGTGCGCACATACCCTTAGTGTGCAGAGAGCCGCGGAGGATGGAAGACAGAGGAGAGGCCACCGGTGCTTGGAGCAGGTAAGCGCTCAGTAAGCCAAAGATGCAGGGAGAGGGGCCACATAAGATGGCAGCTATATGTTGCTATATGGGGAGAGGGGCCACATTAAGATGACAGCTATATGTGGCTATATGGGGAGAGGCCAAATAAGATGGGAGCTATATGCGGCTATATGGGGAGAGGGGCCACATTAAGATGGCAGCTATATGTGGCTATATGGGGAGAGGGACCACATTAAGAGGTTAGCTATATGTGGCTATATGGGGAGAGGGGCCACATAAGATGGCAGCTACATGTGGCTATATGGGGAGAGGAACCGCATTAAGATGGCAGCTATATGTGGCTATATGGGGAGAGGAGCCGCATTAAGATGGCAGCTATATGGGGAGAGGGGCCACATAAGATGGGAGCTATATGGAAAAAGGAGCACATGGGATGTGATCTGCTGGGTAAAGAGGCCATAATGGGATGGGATCTGCTGGGGAAAGAGGCCATAAGGGGATGGGATCTACAGGGGAAAGAGGCCATAATGGGATGGGATCTGCAAGGTAAGAGGCCATAATGGGATGGGATCTGCAAGGGATAAAGGCCATAATGGGATGAGATCTGCAGGGGAAAAGAGGCCATAATGGGATGGGATCTGCAAGGGAATGAGGCCATAATGGGATGAGATCTGCAGGGGAAAAGAGGCCATAATGGGATGGGATCTGCAAGGGAAAGAGGCCATAATGGGATGGGATCTGCAGGGGGAAAGAGGCCATAATGGGATGGGATCTGCAAGGGAAAGAAGCCATAATGGGATGGGATCAGCGGGAGGAAAGAGGCCATAATGGGATGAGATCTGCAGGGGAAAGAGGCCATAAGAGGATGGGATCAGCAGGAGGAAAGAGGCCATAATGGGATGAGATCTGCAGGGGAAAAGAGGCCATAATGGGATGAGATCTGCAGGGAAAAAGAGGCCATAATGGGATGAGATCTGCAGGGAAAAAGAGGCCATAATGGCATGAGATCTGCAGGGGAAAAGAGGCCATAATGGAATGGGATCTGCAGGGGAAAAGAGGCCATAATGGGATGAGATCTGCAGGGGAAAGAGGCCATAATGGGATGAGATCTGAAGGTCGTCCTTTCCAGTTTTAGCAGGGCTCCTTTAGTAATAATTTTTAAAAACTGTAGAAAAATCATTTAATACAATATGACTGACAGTGACTGGAACAACTGGTGCTAGATAGGAGAGGAAGGGGAAGGAGTTTTTACTTTAAATTACTTGTATTTTTTGGTTGAGGAAATTGCGTGAAAATGGGTGTGGCTAACAGAATGGGTGTGGTTATAGAATGGGTGTGGTTTTCAAATGGGCGGGGTTACAGAGAACCTGTTAAAAATTTGAATCCCACCCCTGCTATATACAGTACGGTAACTGCATGGTGCTGGTGGGCCCCAGGTAAGATTGATTTTTCCTGGTGGGCCCCAGGTACTCCAGTCCGCCGCTGCTACCAATCCCCGGAGATCGCTACCTGTGGAAGGCTGCAATCTCAAGAAGAGTAGTCTTCAGGCAGGGTCAAACCAGGAGATACAGAAAAGGGACAAAATTGGAAGACAAGAGCATATTCAGGAATCACACTAAGGTCTAAAACCGGAGATGGCAGCGATGTACAAAAACAGCAGGCAGGAGACTAGTCAGAGAGCAGAATTAAGTTAGAAGAACTCCATGATACCATACTGGTCATAACTGCGGTCAAGGTACCACCCATGGGTCACATGCCGCAAGCACAAATTCCATACAAACGTACAGTATAATAAACAGGAGAAAAGAGGAATAAATAGTGCAAAATTTTATTTAACACGAAAAGGGGAACAAAGGGGGTTCAAGTGAATATGCAGAAAACGTTTAAGTGATTAAAAACATACAAACATGGGAGCTGGGTACGGGCACGTATACTGCATAGTTCAAATGAGATAAAGTGGGTACATAAAAATAATAGATATCAGTGGAGTAAAAGATATAAAGGCAGAATGCTACATTAAAGTGTCAGTGCATATATTCCCATAGTGGGATGCCTGCATGTCAGAATAATCTTAAAGTATCAGATACATGGATAGCCTAAATCACAGGGCATAATACCCACTAATAAGTATAAGTACCCACCAGTAAAGTGCAGTCGTGCAGATGCCAGTGGCAGGAGCCCAGACAAACAGATCCCAGGGAGAGGGGGGGGAACTCCTCTCCCTGGGATCTGTTTGTTTCCTGTGTTATCAGCTGTGTATAGAGCTGTCATCTGTCATTGCTTCTGATCTTTCCTCAAATTCTAGGAAGTATCTAGGATAGCCCTAGTGGCTAATGTGAAAATTGCAAGATTGTGATGTGGAAAAAAACATTGCCTGAAATTGTCAAAAAATACATTAAACACAAAACCATGATTTAATCCCATAACGACGGCCTAACGGCTCAAGATGTTGGAAAAACAGGGTACTTGTTCTGTACCGACGCTTTGAGACGTCATGCCAATAAAAGCTTGTAGCACCCCCCAACGACGGAAAATCTCCAGGGTTTCAGCTACCAGGGGTAGCTGAGACCCTGGAGATCATGATTCAGGCCGTTTTTTTCCGGTTCCCGCTCATGGGATCACTGGTATACACTGTATACCGATGATCACGTTACAGTAAATGACAGCGCCGGTAAAAAATGATTTATCTCCCATCTGGCATGATCAAACATGTCAGCTTGGAGATAAATCTCCTCCCCGGTCCTCTCCGGTCCCCCGGTGTCGCCAAAGTGCCCCCCGACACACCCCCTCCATAATCCAAGATAGCGACGCGCACACCGGCGCGCACAGCAGCGCGCCACCCGCATTCACCTCTCCCTCTGATTTCTGTCGCATATACCAGGACACATGCGACAGAAAACTCCTCCCCAGGCCCTGCTAGTTTACCCCCTTAGCCTCGGCGATCCCCATGATCCTTCCTCTTCTTCTGTAGCGTTGGTCACATGTGTGCAGAGCAGCTGACAGCCAGCTTCCTGTGTTCAGAGAGCTGTGCTGGCTGCTCGGCACTCTGCTGCTGTGACCCGGGGAGTGTGGGTGCAGACTTTTTGCACCCACACTCCTCACATGGAGGGTGTGCATGCCTAGAAAATGGGGGATACGTTCCCTGAGCGTACCCCCCATATTCTAGAAGGTCCAGAATCGTCGTGAGACTTCCAAAATGGATTACAGCGGACCCGATTTTTTTTTCTCTTTTCAATAAATTATTGACAAAGGGAATGTTTTGGGGAGTGTTTTTTCAAATAATTTTTTTTTTTTGTTGTCATTTTTTTTTTTTTATTACTGTCAATTAGTTATGTCGGGTATCTGATAGACGCCATGACATCACCAACTACTGGGCTTGATGTCAGGTGACATTACACATCTCGTATCAACCCCATGTATTACCCCGTTTGCCACCGCACCAGGGCAACGGGATGAGTTGGGGTGAAGCACCAGGATTGGCGCATCTAATAGATGCGCCACTTCTGGGGCGGCTGCGGCCTGCTATTTTTAGGCTGGGAAGAGTCCAATAACCTTGGCTCTTCCCACCCTGAGAATACCAGACCCCACCTGTCAGCTTCACCTTAGCTGGTGATCTAATTTGGGGGGGACCCCACGTTTGTTTTTTTTTTTGCTTTTTTTAAAAAAAGAAAACAGCCTGGGGAGCCCTCCAAATTGATCACCAGCCAAGGTGGAGCTGTCAGCTGTGGTTTGCAGGCTACAGCCATCTGCTTTACCCTAGCCGGCTATCAAAAATAGGGGGGGACCCAACGTCATTTATTTTAATTATTATTTTTTGGGGGGCTAAATACAAGGATAGGCACCCTTTAGTGGCACTAAAGGGCGCCAGCTTAGAATATGCAGGGGGTGGGACGTTATATATATGCTTGACATCTATCCATTCATCCATTGTAGCATCCATTTTAGGCTATGTGCCCACAATCAGGGTTTGCAGCGTTTTGGGCGCAGAATGTTTTCCCTGCGTCCATAACGCTGCGTTGTGCAGTAGAAGCACAGTAGAAGGATTTTTGGAAATCCCATGCCCACTGTGCTTCTTTTCTCCGCAGCATAAACCGACCTGTGGTGCAGCTTCCCGAGCCTCAGCATGTCAATTTATGCTGTGGAGACAAGAGTGCTCTCTGCAGGTAGAATAGAACTAAAGTCTACAGCAGCCTGAACCCAAATCGTGGGCATGGGCAGCTGCGTTCTCCCGTGGACAACACTCCCATCTCTGCAGGAAGGCTGACACTGTGTACTAGACGCCGTGTCTCTGGATAATGGCCACAAAGCATAAAAGTGAGAAATTTGTTGCTACAGCAACATTTTTGTGATGTACCTGTGGATTCAAAATGCTTACTATACTCCTGAGTAAAATCCTTGAGTTGTCCAGTTTCCAAAATGGGGTCACTTGTGGGGGGTTTCTGCTTTACAGGTACCAAAGGGGCCCTGCAAATGTGACATGGTGCCCGCAATTTATTTAAACTTTTCCAAAATTCAAATGGTGCTCCTTCCATTCCAAGCCCTCCCATTTATCCAAACAGAGATTTTTGGCCAGATGTGCTCATTAAGACATTGGAAAACAACCTGTGGGGTCCACTTTTGTTGTTGCCTCTTGAAAAAGTAAGAAATTTAATGCTAAAGCAACATTTTTGTGAAAAAAAATGAAATTTTTCAGTCTGGCTACCTGAGCTTGAGGATTCAAAATGCTCACTATACACCTAGATAAAAGCCTTGAGGTGTCTTGTTTCCAGAATGGTGTCACTTATGGGGGACCTCCACTGTTTAGGCACCATAGGGGCTTTCCAAATGCAGCATAGTGTCCGCTAATGATTCCAGCCAATAGTGCAGTCATATGGCGCTCCTTCCCTTCCGAGCCCTGCTGTGCACTCAAACAGTTGATTTCCATCACACATAAGGTATCAGCATACTCAGGAGAAATTGCACAATACATTTTATGCTGAATTTCTTCCTTTTACACTTGTAAAAAAAAAAGCTACCTGGTTGAAGTAACAATTTTGTGATAAAAATGTGTTTTTTTATTTTCACAGCTCAACATTATAAACTTCTGTGAAGCACCTGGGGGTTCAGTTTACTTACCAAACATCTAGATAAATTTCTTGAGGGGTCTATTTTCCAAAATGTGGCCACATGTTGAGGAGCTTCACTGTTTAGGCACGTCAGGGGCTCTCCTAAAGCAACATGGCGTCCGCTATTGATTCCAGCCAATTGTGCAGTCAAATGGCACTCCTTCTCTTCCGAGCCCTGCTGTGTGCTCAAACAGTTGATTTCCACCACAAATAAGGTATCGCCAAACTCAGGAGAAATTGCACAATAAATTTCATGGTGACTTTTTTGTGTTACCCTTGTGAAAAAAAGCTACCTGGTTGAAGTAATAATTTTGTGTTAAAATTTTATTTTTTTATTTTCATGGCTCAACGTGATAAAATTCTGTGAAGCACCTGGGGGTTCAGGGTACTCACCAAACATCTAGATAAATTCCTTGAGGGGCCTAGTTTCCAAAATGGGGTCACTTGTGGGAGTTCTTTGCTGTTTAGGTACTTTAGGGGATCTCCAAATTCGACATGGTGCCCGCAATCTTTTTCAGCCAAATTTCCTTTCCAAAATTCAAATATTGCTCCTTCCGTTCCAAGCCCTCCCATTTGTCCAAACAAAGGTTTCAGACCACATGTGAGGCATCACCGTACTCATAAGAAAGTGAGTAACAAACATTGAGGTAAAATTTTTGGAATTACCTCTTGAAAAAGTGAGAAAATTGATGCTAAAGCAACATTTTTAAGAAAATTATTAAAATTTTCAATATGACAACGTAGCGTTATCAAAATCTGGGAAGTACCTGTGGGTCAAAATGCTCACAATACCCCTAGATAGAAGCCTTGAGGAGTCTAGTTTCCAAAATGGCATCACTTGTGAGGGGTTTCTTCTGTTTAGGTACCTTAGCGCAGTGTTCCCCAACTCCAGTCCTCAAGGCCCACCAACAGTGCAGATTTTTGGGATTTCCTTAGTATTGCACAGGTGTTAATGTAAATACCTCCCCAGGTGCTGGTTCCAACAGCAGTGCAATGCTAAGGAAATCCTGAAAACATGCACTGTTGGTGGGCCTTGAGTACTGGAGTTGGGGAACCCTGCCTTAGCGGACCTGTAAATGCAACATGGTGCCCGCAATCTACTTCAGCCAAATTTGCTTTCCAAAATTCAAATATTGCTCCTTCTGTTCCGAGCCCTCCTATTTGTCCAAACAGAGGTTTCTTACCACATGAAGGGTATCGGCGCGTTCATAAGAAAGTGGGTAACAAGTTTTGGGGTCCATTTTGTTGTGTTATTTCTTCTACAAGTGAATAATCTTGGGTTAGAGCAACATTTTTAGGTAAAATTTTATTTTTTGTTTTTTTTTCATTCCACATTGCTTTTTTTCATGTGAAGCTTCGGAAGGGTTAATAAACTTCTTGAATGTGGCTTTGAGTACTTTGGGTGGTGCAGTTTTTAGAATGGTGTCACTTTTAGGTATTTTCTGTCTTCTAGGCCTATCAAAGTCTCTTCAAATATGATGGAGTCCCTAAAAAAATGTTTTTGTAAATTTTGATGCAAAAATGAGAAATCACTGATAAACTTTGAACTCTTCTAACTTCCTAACAAAAAAAAATGTTGTTTCCAAAATTATGCTTATGTAAAGTATTATACTTTTCCTTTGGTTGTTCCACTTATGGTTATGGCTTACAAATACTGAGGTAAAAAAACTCACCAAATACTGAGGTATAACTCACCAGATACTCAAATACTGAGGTATAACTGATCAAAAGATCAAATATTGAGGTATAACTCACCAAATACAGATTTTTAACTCACCAAATACTGAGATATAACTCAACAAATGTGGAGGTATAATTCACAAAATACTGAAATACTGAGGTATAATTCACAAAATACTGAGGTATAACTTACCAAATACTGAGGAATAAGTCACCAAATACTGAGGTATAACTCACCAAATACTCAAATACTAAGGTATGAATCACCAAATACAGAGGTAGAACTTACCAAATACGGAGGTACAACTCACAAAATACTGAGCTATAACTCACCAAATACTCATACTGAGGTATAACTCACCAAATACTGAGGTATAATTCAAAAAATACTGAGGTATAACTAATCAAACACTCAAATGCTGAGGTATAACTCACCAAATACTCAAATACTGAGGTAAAACTCACCAAATACAGAGGTATAACTTACCAAATACTGAGGTATAAGTCACCAAATACTGGGTATAACTCACCAAATATGGAGGTATAATTCACAAAATACTAAAATACTGAAAAATGATTCACAAAATACTGAGGTATAACTTACTAAATACTGAGGTATAACTCACCAAATACTGTGTAGTGTTGAGCCACCCCCCTAGTGTTCGAGTTCGGTTCGTCGAGCGGCAGCTTAGTTCAGCAAACATTCAACGAACGTTCGACGTACACCTTCGAACCCCATTGAAAACAATGGCAGGCAAAAAAACCCACATACAAACACATTATACATGTACAAATACAGTTAATAAATATTGCTATTACACGTACAGGTCCCCGCGATGCGTCCTGCACTCTGTCTCCCTCCGCTTTTCCTTCCGATCATCGCTGCAAACTCCCAGTAACCAGCACTGATGATAGGACCTTCCGTGATGTCGTCATAGCATGTGACCAGTCATGTGTGTATTATCTCATTGGCTACAGATTGGTCACATGGCTAGACGTCATGCTAGGGCCTATCAGTGCATCTCTCCAGTACACGGTGCTCATTTGAGCATCTCCGTGTACTGGCGAGATGCTAGGGCACATGCTTGGCTCACCGTTCCTGCATGTGGGCGCTCTTTACAGAGTCGGCCCACATGCAAAGACTGGATGCCACAGCTGGTGAATAACGGAGATCACCGTTGCTATAGTAACCCGCCTGTCAGATTACTATTTCAACGGTGCCAGCTGTGACGTCACCGCTTACAACCCCCAGCCTCTGCTCCCTCACTGAGTGATTAGACTGCACGGGAGCAGCAGCATCTTCCTCCCATGCAGTACTGTCTGATGTAGCAGAGCTTCATGGGTTGAAGAAGAAAGAAGACAAAAGACCAGGATCGTGGAGGGGTGAGAGGGAGTAATGAACATGGAGTCTCTAATTGTGTCTGTGTTTATTTCTATTAAAGTATTTTTTCTCTGTGTGGTGTCTTTTTTTTAACCTTTTATTAGAGATTCTTAATGGCCGGGTCCAACATGCCTGACATTAAGAATCTCTGACTTAATACTAGCTAGTAAAACAAAGCTTGTATTAACCCATTATTACCCAGTGAGCCACCCATCACCAGGGCAGCTGGAAGAGTTGGATACAGCGCCAGATGATGGCGCTTCTATGAAAGTGCCATTTTCTGGGGCAGCTGCGGACTGCAATTCGCAGCAGAGGGGCCCAGAAAGCTCGGGCCAACCTGTGCTGCGGATTCCAATCCCCAGCTGCCTAGTTGTACCTGGCTGGACATAAAAATGGGGCAAAGCCCATGTCATTTTTTTTTTTTTATTATTTCATGAAATTCATGAAATAATTAAAAAAAGGGCTTCCCTATATTTTTACCTCCCAGTTGGGTACAAATAGGCAGCTGGGTGTTGTGGGCAGCCGTACCTGCCTGCTGTACCTGGCTAGCATACAAAAATATGGCGATGCTCACGTCATTTTTTTGGTGGGCAAAAAACTCCTGCATACAGTCCTGGATGGAGTATGCTGAGCCTTGTAGTTCTGCAGCTGCTGTCTGCTCTCCTGCATACACTTGTGAATGGAGCATGCTGAGCCTTGTAGTTCTGCTCCCCCTGTCTCTCCCTCCAGCATACAGTCCTGGATGCAGCATGCTGAGCCTTGTAGTTCTGCAGCTGCTGTCTGCTCTCCTGCATACACTAGTGGATGAAGTATGCTGAGCCTTGCAGTTCTGCTCCCCCTTTTTCTCCCTCCAGCATACAGTCCTGGATGGAGGATACTGAGCCTTGTAGTTCTACAGCTGCTGTCTGCTCTCTTCCATACAGACAGACAGCAGATGGCAGCTGCAGAACTACAAGGCTCCGCATACTCCATCCAGGACTGTATGCAGGAGTTTTTTGCCCCTCCCCAAAAATTACGTGGACTTCGTCATATTTTTGTATGCTAGCCAGGTACAGCAGGCAGCTATGGGCTGCACCCAACCCCCAGCTGCCTATTTGTACCCGGCTGGGAACCAAAAATATAGGGAAGCCCTTTTTTTAATTATTTCATGAATTTCATGAAATAATTTTAAAAAAAAATGACGTGGGCTTCGTCCAAATTTTGTGTCCACCCAGGTACAACTAGGCAGCTGGGGATTGGAATCTTGAGCGCAGGGTGCCCAAGCTTTCTGGGCACCCATGCTGTGTATTGCAGTCAACAGCCGCCCCAGAAAATGGCGCTTTCATAGAAGTGCCATCATTTGGTGCTGTATCCAACTCTTCCAGCTGCCCTGGTGACGGGTGGCTCGCTGGATAATAATGGGATTAGGGCTAGCTGTATATTATCAACTGGCCCTAAGCCCGAAATTCATGGTGTCACGCCAATATTAGACATGGCCACCATGAATTTCTAGTACAGATAAAAAAAACACAACACACAGAAAAATATTTTTATTAGAAATAAAACACAACATAATTAGTGACTCCATCTTTATTGAAATAAAGAACCCCCCTCCGCAGTAATCCTGGGTCAAGGGTCCCACGCCATACAATCCGGATCCAATATCATGTGATCGGTTTGCTAAAAGGCAAAGCGATCAGATGATGTGTCAGGTTCAACGGCCTGAATCACATGACACAGCAGCTGATTGTATAAATGGCTTTTATACAATCAGCTAATGCATTAGTGCAAAAAAAAAACAAAAAACAAACTACACACTTCTGTGCAGACTCCTGTCCAACAGCAGCAGCTGATAGTTTAGCCGGCCAGGCGGTATAAAGCCGGCCTCACCGCTCGACTTATAGTGTCAGCTGATTCCGTCAGGTGACCGCATCAGCTGATCATCGCCAGGTCTGAGAGAGAGAAAAGAGAGAGAAATGAGAGAGGAAATACAGAGAGAAAATAGAGAGAAAAGAGGAGAGAGAGAGGGAGAGAGAGAAGAGAGGAGAGAGTAGAGGAGAAAAGAGAGAGAGAGAAGAGATAAGAGAGAGAGGAGAGAGAGAGGAGAGAAAGGAGAGAGCAATGCAGCCTTATTCCGTGAACTTTTCCGATTTTAGAGGTGTGTCCCGCGGCTCACAGCTGATGTCCGGCTCCTCCCCTGTGTGCATAATTAAATTAAATTATAATTATAAATAAATAATAATAATTTAAAATAAATTAAATTAAATTCTTTACCGGGACGGCCGGTACTCGAACTTAGTAGCTCTACCCATTGAGCCATTGTCTCTAATGAAAAGCATAGGAAGATTTGGTAATCTTGACCTCTGTATTGTAGTAAAGATATATCACACACAGGCACTACCTGAGTGAAGTCTCCGGTGACAGCACGGCTCACTTCAGTTGCTGCGTGGACCTGACACAGAGCGCTCGTGTTCTATGGCACTCCCTGTTAGCTTCATGTAGCAGAGCTGAAAGCATCGTGTGCATTACTTCAGACCTGGATTGTTGTTTGGGGATTAATAAAGAGGTAAATGAGGTTTTTTTTGTCTTTTATTCCAAATAAAGGATTTTTCGTTGTGTGTGTTTATTTACTTTCACTTACATGTTAATCATGGAAGGTATCTCAGGGAGACGCCTGCCATGATTAACCCCTTATTACCCCGATTGCCACTGCACCAGGGCAATTCAGGATGAGCCGGGTAGAGTCCCGGAACTGTCGCATCTAATAGATGCGGCAATTCCGGGCAGCTGCTGGCTGATATTTTTAGGATGGTGGGCTCCCCATAACGTGGCGCTTCCCATCCTGGCAATACCAGCCTCCAGCCATGTGGCTTTATCTTGGCTGGTATCAAAATTTGGGGGAACCGCAGTTTTTTTTTTTAATTATTTAATTATTTATTTTACTGCACGATATAGACACGCCCACCGGCGGCTGTGATTGGTTGCAGTGAGACAGCTGTCACTCATCGTTGGGTCGTGTCTGACTGCAACCAATTATGGTCGCCAGTGGGCGGAGAAAGCAGGGAATACCAGATTGAATAATGAGCGGCAGCCATTTTCAAAAGAGGAAAAGCTGCCGGAGCTTTGTGATAGCCGTGCAGCGCCGGGCCCGTGATCAGTGAGTAGGAAAGAGAGAGGGATTGTGCTGAGGACGCAGGACGCTAACTCGACGCAGGATGGTAACTCGAACTACCGATCTTGAAGCAAATCGTTCGAGTTCGTCGAACGACTCGAACACCGCCCAAAATTACTCGAATTTGATATTGGCGAACAGTTCGAATCGAACATTGCTCTACTCTAATACTGAGGTATAACTCATCAAATACTCAAATACTGAGGTATAACTCACCAAATACAGATGTATAACTTACCAAATACTGAGGTATAACTCACAAAATAATCAAATACTGAGGTAAAACTCACAAAATACTGAGGTATAACTCATCAAATACTCATATACTGAGGTATAACTCACCAAATACTGAGGTATACTTCACAAAATACTGAGGTATAACTCATCAAATACTCAAATACTAAAATGCTGAGGTATAACTCACCAAATACTGAGGTATGACTCACCAAATACAGAGGTATAACTTACTAAATACTGAGGTATAACTCCCCAAATATTGAGGTATAACTCACCAAATACTGAGGTATAACTCACCAAATACTGAGGTAAAACTCATCAAATATTGAGGTATAACTCACCAAATACTCAACGAGTGCACGTAGCCTAAAAATGGAATTGGTGTGGTGTAGAGAATGTATAAAACCTTAATGTCTTCAGAATGGAATTTTTTGTTTTTAGCAGAATAACAAGTGTAGCTTCATCTTTTATCGCATTTGCTACAAAACTCCTTCAGTTATTCACTGTCTTATCAGTAAGATTAGACAAAATCAAAATTCCTTCATAGCGAAATTATTCTTAACTGAGAACCCAGGACAAAATAAAGTTATGATGGAAAAAATAAAAACAAAAAAAATTATACTCACTTCAACAGCCCCTCCACTCCTCACTGTCACCTGACCTGTCATTGGTGTATCTGCTTATCACCGCCGCAAGGCGATGAATCACCAGGCGTCTTTACACTAGGCCAAACCTTCCAGCTCTGCTGAGACTCAGGATGTTTCTTTGCAAGTATATGTAAAGGCTGCTTTACATACAACGATATCGCTAACGATCTCATTAGCGATGTGACACGCCCAGATCATTGTTACGATTTGCCGAGATCGCTCATAGGTCGTTTTGTAGTGGTCACACGTACACATCTCACAAACGACGCTACATAGTTCAGCGATATATTGTTTGACCAAGGCCGTCGTGTGGATGTTGTTCATCGTTGGCAGGGTGTCAAACGTAGCAATATGTCTGCTGCATTCCAAATGTCAAACAATATTTTGAAACTGAATGATGTGTCAATGATCAACGATTTCACCCTATTTGCGATCGCCGTCGCACGTAGGTGTCACACGCAACAACGTCGCTAACGATGACGGAAGTTTGTAACGAAAACCGTGACCCCGATGACATATCATCAGATAAATTGTAGCGTGTAAAGCTGCCTTTAGGTTATGACATCTCAACGGAAAATCAGAACTTTGCAACAAGAATAAGAAGGTGTGCTGAGGACCATACGGAGAGTAGTGAGTAGAGGAGGCACTAATGAGGTAAACGGTAATGTGAGTATATGTGTTTTTTTACTTTTTTTAATGTTTTGATGGATCTCTATGGGTCAGCAATGGATTTCTACAGATCCATAGCAATGTTTTAGAAAAAAAAAACATTATAGAATTGCTTAGCCTGTTACAAACACGATTTGCACCGGAGCGGTTAATGCTTTCAAGTTGAGCTCATCACAAATGGTGAACCATCTTGGTTTGGGCTGAGCTGCATGTAAAGATCTGTTTTTATCAGTGTTCCTATCAATACCAAGAATAAAGGGACTACAGCTCATAATAGCAAAGAACTATTCTTTTTTTTTTTTAATAGTGTCACTACAATGATCTTCCACCAGCATTGACTGCTGTAAAGCCCTAGAACATTTGAATTGTGATCTCTTTCCAGAACACAGGACATAACAGCTGAAGTTATACTCCGTTCCATCTCTAATAACTGCATTTCTCCTATCTAGCGTGTCCTGTTTCACTGCAGCTTCCTGGAGATCAGCCTATCAGTCTGTTCTTTTGCTTTGAGCTTTTCCATATCATGCATAGAAATATATCTGGGATGGAATAGCTGTATAATCTTTTCCAGATCAGTCGCTGTTCTACTAAAATACCCATCTGTTAGCTCCTCTATCAGCAAACAAGCAGAAGTAGTGAATGTATTATGAAAGATAATGTTCATGTTTGTTCACAGTTAAGCTAAGTAATTAAACATTTTTGGGGAAATATAGAAAGGAGCAATATTTCATGTAAATAAAGTGCTTGCATCTAAATAAAGATCTAAAATGACTCAATATATATCAATTTGAACAAGGTAATTTGGAATGCTTCCTAACTGAAATAAGTAATAACATATCATGTACAACATAAGGGTGCTTTACACGCTGTGACATCGCTAACGCTATATCATCGGGGGTCACGTTGTTAGCGACATCGTAGCGTGCGACACCAAGGAGCGATGATCAACGAGCGCAAAAACATGAAATATCGTTGCTCGTTTACACGTCGTTCATTTCCTTAATATCGTTGCTGCTGCAGGTACGATGTTGTTTGTCGTTCCTGCGGCAGCACACATCGCTATGTGTGACACCGCAGGAACGACGAACATCTCCTTACCTGTGTCCACCGGCAATGAGGAAGGAAGGAGGTGGGCGGCATGTTCCAGCCGTCATCTCATCTCCGCCCCTCCTCTGCTATTGGACGGCTGCCGTGTGACGTCGATGTAATGCCGCACAAACCGCCCCCTTAGAAAGAAGGCGGATCGCTGGCCAGAGCGACGTCGCAGGGAAGGTAAGTCCGTGTAATGAGTGTTAGCGATGTTGTGTGCCACGGGCAGCGATTTGCCCATGTCGCACAACCGACGGGGGCGAATACGCTCGCTAGGGATATCGGTACCGATATCGCAGTGTGTAAAGTACCCTATACAGATTGACTTAACCCCTTCACCCCAAAGCCATTTCACCTCCCTGGCCAGGGCAAATTTTAACAATTCTGACCTGTGTCACTTTATGAGGTAATAATTCTGGAACTCTTCAATGGATTCCAATGATTCTGAAATTGTTTTTTCATGATACTTCATAATATGTTACATTTTAAAAGATATGGTTTGCATTTATTTATGACAATATCGAAAATGTATCAATTTTATTTATTTAAATTTTATTTTATTTAAATTCCTCAATGTTAAAACTTTGAACTATAATACAGTTAAAACACATAGTTATGCCACAAAAACAGTTAATAAATAACATTTACCACATATCTACATCAGCAGTATTTTTCAAACATGATTTTTGTTTTGTAAAGTTAGAAGAATTAATAATTTATCAGCAAGTTCTCGTTTTTCCAATAAAATGTATAAAACCATTTTTTTTAGGGACCACATAACATATGAAGTGACCCTGAGGAGCATATTTGACTGATATTACCATCACTGACCAGTGACACCATTTTAAAAACACCTCTCAAAGTGCTCAGAACCACATTCAAGAAGCTTATTAACCCTTTAGGTACTTCACAACAATTATAGCAATGTGAAATGAAAAATGAAAATTTTTTTCCCACAAAAATGTTGCTTTATCCCAACATTTTTCATTTTCACAAAGGTAACATGAGAAAATGAACCATACAACTTATTGTTCAACTTCTCCTGAGTACACCCATACCCCATATTTGAGCAGTGAAAATGAAAAACTAAATTTTTCAAACAAAAATGTTGCTTTAACCCCAAATTTGTACAATTTATGTAATTTCTCTTGAGAGCACCAATACTCCATATATGGTTGAAAACTATTGTTTGTGCGCAAGGCAAGGCTCGAAAGAAAAGGAGCGCTATTTGATTTTTGAAGCTCAGTCACTTTCAGACTGGAATAGATAGTGAATGCCATATCTTGTTTGCAAAGCCTTTGTTGTGCCCAAACAGTGGAAGACCCCCAAAAGTGATCTCATTTTGGACACTACACCACGGAATTTATCGAGGTGTGGTGAGCACTTTGAAGCTACAGGTGCTTCACAGAATTCTATAACATTGAGGCATGAAAATGAAAAAAAAAATTACACTAAAATGTTGTTTAGCTCCAAATCTTTCATTTTCACAAGGGTAACAGATGAAAATGGACTATATAATTTGTTGTGCAATTTCTCCTATGTATGATGATGTCCCATATATGGGGGAAAACTACTGTTTGGGCATATGGCAGGCCTCGAAAGGGAAGAAACACCATTTGAATTTTTTAGTGCCGTTATGGCTGGAATAGATTACAGACAAGTTGTGCTGATCAGAGCAAAGAGGAAGCAGCATCAGAAGAGTTAAATGCCTGCTGATAATTTCACTAGCTCTGCTTGTAAACAAGCACAATTGTCGCGTCATACATGCATGATGGTTTGCATCTTATGAATGAGTTAATAAAACCTGTTCATTGTTTTTTTCTACTGTACATGCAATATTTTCAGTCTACATGTCAGGTTTAAAGGCCAACAACATAGGATATAGAATATGTCAATCATGCAATAAATATTTTTAGTGCAGTTTTCTATGCAGTAGCGTATTTAGAAGATTCTATGGCTCAATGCAAAATCTCAAACATGGCCCCTAAATATTACTTTCTTAAATGGCATTAGTTCTGATATGGGACCTTGGACCCCTTTGTGCTCTAGGGCTTGGTTGTGACTACAGTCATCATAGTACCCTTGCTTGTGGACACATTAGCCTACATTTATTAATATTTTCCTATTTTGTGGCTACAAAATTGAGGGTTTAATAAATGGTGTATGAAGCTTATAAAGCTGGTTTATTTGGAATGTCTTTATTGGGTCATACACATACTCTTAGGATTCGGCATGCTAAAATGCTAGGTGAAAATTAGTCATGGCCCGGACAACCTACGGTAACTCTATATCTTAACAGGTGGCCAAAAGCTGATTCAGCATGTAGCTATGTCTCCCCATACATGCATGTCTGCCTCACCTGAGTCTGCACTGATTTTCAATAGGGACCACATAATAAACCACTGCTGACAGCTCTGTTAATGGCTCATCTGTGGAACCAAAAGAACCAGGTGTTGTAATTCAAAATGCCTGCTCCTTCTCATCCTCAACATCATTATGAGAGTCAGGATGCCAACTTGCACATCTTCTATTAACAGCTATACATTTCCACCACTATTTGATCCTTTTTAACCTTTGCCTCTGAAAATGAAGTCTAAAAGTGAATTAAAAACTTAATTATAATAGCCTTAATTACCAGCTCATTTTCAGGTCTAGAGTTCCACTCAATGTCCAATTTTTTGGAGACAGATATTGGACAACTATATCAAACTATCTTTAATTGAGACCATTATGAAAGGCTGGTGCATCAACAAATTATAGCTGATAGTTAAATACATTGAAACATTTGATAAATGGGGGGGATGAAGTTTATTCATTAAACTAATTACATATGTCTAGGCAGATTTTAATAATTTTGATAGGGTCTATCAACAATGTCAAACTTAAGACACCTATGGGCTGGAATAAAAAGGTTGTTACCGGTTTAGTCCTTTTGTTTTTCCAGACGAGATCAAAGTGCTAGACACCAGCAACAGACTGAGAGCAATAAAACAATATTACATCTTTTAATTTTCTTTTTCTTGCGCCTAGCATAGGTATATGGATCTGACCAAAATCTATCACGTTTTGTCTTTTAATCTAATGGTACTGGGAAACAAGCATTTCCCAAAATATCTACTTATTTTATTTTATGGAAAACCATTTGTACAGTGGGAAATATTGTGCGTTTGCATTACCGAAAGCTTATTGATATCTGATGATGATCTCTACCATTGTCCTGTTACTATTTTGAAGAATGGGCAGGAAACAGATTTACATGATTGTTCATAACAGATTGTTATTAAGAGCAAATGATAAAAATATTGTCTGTTTCCAACTTTAGAAAAAATGTATTCTGTTGCGTAATTGTACCAAAACATTTGGCATCGCCAAATTACTTAAGTAGCAAAATCCTCAGTTAATTAATTGTTTAATTGTTAATTAACATAGTTAATGATGGAGTGCCAGGAAAATGACACTCAGGGTATATTCATACGCAATAGACTTTTTTCCTGAAATTTCTGCAACTGAAAATCAATTCCATATGTCATAATGAAATTGCTTTTGTGGCAGGTGGAAGGATTTCTTAAACTCTCATTTGGATGAATGGGACAGTAACAGAATTTCCTTCACATGTGAATACATGTAGTTTATATTTTAAACTAGTATAATAATCTTGGCTAGGTGTTATAATTATATTTCTTATGTAGCTATTTGCTCTTGCAGTGCTTTATGAGAACCTGTCACCAGATTTTGGCCTTCTAAACTAAAACTAGCACCTTAAGCAGCGCCTGTACGGCATCCTATAAAGGTGAACGTTAACCCCTCACCACCATATTAGACACCACAGATACAGTTTATAAAATCTCCCGCCATGTATGTAAATTGTTCAATCCAGTCCAATGGGCTTCCTAATCTACTCCTCCTGTCCCTCCTTTCACCATTCTCTTGTGCTGATTGACGTGGATGATGCCTCCAGCACCATCCATGTAGGTGGGCAAAACCTCGCACCTGTGCAGTCATAAATTCCTGGTTCATTCACTTCGCTCTGCTCTATTGCGGGCATAGCCAAAAACATAGGTGCGCCTGTGTGAACCGGCAAGTTCTCTGTTCAGGTGTGAGATTTTGACCGGTGATGTGGTTGAAGTGGGTGATGTCATCCACATCATCGGGCAAAATCTCATATATGGCTGAACAGGCGCGAGATTTTGCCCGCCTACATGCATGGTGCAGGAAGCGTCATCCACGTCAATCAACACAAGAGGACGGTGAAAGGAGGTACAGGAGGTGCAGATTAGGACGCCCGTCTGATCGGACCAATCAATTTACTTACATGGCGGGAGATTTTATAAATGTATTTGTGGGGTCTACAGGGGTGGTCAGGTGGTAACGGGCACCTTTATATAATGCAACACAGGTGCTGTTTAAGGTGCTAGTTTTAGTTTAGAAGGCCAAAATAAGGTGATAGGTTCCCCTTAAGACTCAATGCTCTTCTGAATAACATAATTTAGATGCACACGTGTCTGTGAAAAATAAATTATGGGTACAGTGAACAAAAAATAATACGAAATGTGATCTGTCCCTTACAAAAGGTGAGGCAATCTATTTTATTTGGCATGTCTGTATATTCTAAAATCCGCTAACTATTTTTGTTCTTCTTGGTTTAGCTGGGCATACATGCATTGAGTATTTTTTTCTGTGCTTACATACAGCAAATAAGACTGGAAGCCTGTGGGTTGAATGCTAAGCAATCACTGCCATCCAGAGAGATTATGTTCAGTGCTGTAAAGGGATAATGTTCAATCATGCAACAACTGCCTTTAGGCCTTTAGTGCCCCTAGCAGCACAAACATAACCCTCTGGGAAATACTGTAGAGAGCAAAAAATGATCAGCTCGGCAGAATAAGAGAAATGCTAATCTAAGCTCCTGTTGACATCTGCAGTGGTAAATGAGGCATATATGTACTGCTTTACATTTTAATGTATTTTATACGTTACATCTTCTCTTAAAATAAAACAGCGCTCATTACACTCTGATGTACAGAAGCTCTGACTGCATATCATTGCATTTAATAACTGACTGCTATTAAATGCTGTATCTAAATCAATTAAAAAATGCAAATTATGTTCTGTCATTTTGCAAACTTTAAGCCTTAGTGATATTAAGCTTATAAAAGTCAAATGCTCTACTGAGAATTCTGATGATCTGAATATGTTTTTTTTTTTCAGTATTTATTTAGGTTGTTCTTTTTTACCTAGTTTATTTGAAAAAAGCAAAAGAAAAAAAAACCCAAAACAATTCCACGAAATAATTTACTGGATTTTTCTTTTTTTTTTTTTAGACTTTTTTGAGTAAAATATATCTGTATGAACTATTTCAGTAATAATCCAATATATAATTTAGATGTGCACACTGGAAGTAGTGATTAAAAGTGCTAGTGAACTGAGTTAGCACTCCAAGTCCGAAAATCAAAGAACATCAGTGCTTTCTCAAAAGGGCATTTCAAATTGAGTTTTATTGTGATCATTGTGACTGTTTAGACGTTTCAGCTTTACTTCAGGCCTTGCTCACTAGTCCCTCCTGAATAATATATCTGAAGGGAGTCTGTTATCTCAGAATGTTGGAAGCAGTATATAGATAATGTTATCTTGTAGGTAAATGAGTTAGGTAAACATTTCATTATCTCTTTGAGTTAAAGCCCCCCCCCCCCCGCCCCACCCGTAACATTTAGCAACTTACCAGCCATACCGAAAATGATGCGACCTGATAAGGATCACTGGTAAGTCACTGGGAGGTCGCAGGTGAGATGTCACACAGTCATGCTTTACCAACGACTCAGTAACTATACAGGTCGCAGTTGCGACCTGTATAACTATCTTTGCTGTCATTGGGACCCTGTCACACAGTGTCAAACACAGCAATGTGTCCTGCCCAGCAGGACATTGCCTTTGAAGAAAATGGTCCAGGACAGTCAGCAACGACCGGCGACCTCACAGCAGGGGCCAGGTCGTTGCTGGATGTCTCACTCAGCAACATCGCTAGCAAGATCGTTGTTGCGTCACAAAACCCGTGACTCAGCATGGATGTCGCTAGCGATGTCGCTTAGTGAGACTTGGCCTTAACTGGAGTTTAGAAGAGACTTAAGTCCCAGTCACACACAGCTACTTACCAGTGATCCTGACAACGATACGACCTGATAAGGATCGCTGGTAAGTCGCTGGGAGGTCACTGGTGAGATGTCACACAGTCAGACCTTACCAACGACGCAGTAACAATCAGCGACCTGTATAACGATCTTGGCGGGCATTGAGACCATGTTAGGAGGTCGTTGGTAGGCGTCAAACACAGAGATGCGTCCTCCCCATCGCCTTTGAATAAAATGGTCGGGACCATTCGGCAACGACTAGCGATCTCACAACAGGAGCCTGATCGCTGGTAGGTGTCACACATAACGAGATCGCTGGCGAGATCGTTACTGTGTTACAGAAACTGTGACTCAGCAACAATCTCGTTAGCGATCTCGTTGTGTGTGACGGGGCCTTTAGGTGCTATCTTCCTCTTGGGAATGATTTGACAAAAGGACGGAGGAACTGTTAAGGAACTTTATAGTCACAACCCAGGATGGGCCAGCATTGCTAGAGCAAGGTTTAACTTAACAGTTTCTCTGTCCTTTTCTCAAATCATTCTCATACATAAGTGTATACTTATATATGAGATATTATTTTTACTTTTTATGTATTGATAAATGATTCATTTTTCAGGGTCTTTAGAGTTATAAAGGACTTCTTGATCACATTTCAAAAGCAACAATTTTGTTATATGTACAGATAGATAGATCATAGATAGAAAGATGTATATGAAAGAACATGATCATTTATATCGCTGACCTAGACTTTAAATTATCATTATTATTCAATATTTATATTTTTACCTAATAAAGCTTTTCTTAAGGAAATATTTTTTTTTTTACTTTATTTGTTTAATATCTTGTCACATTTTTACATTCTAGCATGTGCAGCCATTTGGAAATGTCAGTATGATGATAAAGTTGTGCCAAATTTTCAATGTTGCCAAAATGGTTTCGGTGCTGAATAGTTTAGGGAATAACAAAATTCATTATGTGAGGAAGGAACACCTCTTTTAAAGGAAATGTGTCCCGAAAAAGAGTGTTTTCAACAAAAATGTTAAGTATGAAATTTTTTTAATTTTTTTAATGGTATAAAATATGAAAAATTGTTTTAAAAGTTTTCATATATTCAACTAGGGGGAACAATTGCTGCCATTTGTCATGAAAACCTTGTGTAGTGCTAGCTCGCCTGATGACTGCAGTAAATATGGGCCGGATCTGCTTGTGTGTGTCTGATGTCACTCCCCCCCTCCCCTTTTATTCATACTATCTACTTGCCATTTACAGAATTGCGTGATGACAATCCCCATCAAGTGCCCACAGCCAGTAAGCCAGTGGCATCTAAAGAGAGTGGCCTTCATTTTAAACATAGATCTTAGTATCTCCACATCAAGAAGATCTGTATCAACAATGAAGCAAATGTCAAGAAGCAGGCCAGTAATAAAGTAAGCATTTTTAAATTAATGTACAATATAAGTTGTATAAAAGCACCACTTATTTAACATTTTATTTACAAGTAATACAAGTTGTCTTGATACATCAAGACAACTTGACCTATATACCCTTTGATTAAGTTATATTCAAAAAGTTTCTGAACCATTGTTGACTGTTCAATTTAATAATGCTGGCAATGCACTAAAGACATTTAAAGAGTAACTGTCATAATAATTTTTATTTCCCAAATCAATAGTAGACATGAAAATAAGGAACTTTGTGATACATCTCTACCATGGAAATTTGCTCTTTTCATCTTTTAGATTGATTTACCACTTTCAATTCAGGGGGTAAAAGGTATGGACTGAAGATAGCTCTTATTACTGAGATATGGAATGGCAATTGATGCTTATAAGTTTCTATGGAGAGGAGTGAGGATGTAGAGGCAGGCATGGACCTGATGCTGCAATGACAGTTACAGTTGTCAACCAGTTACCAACTGTCCTCTCCAATCTCAGTAATGGGAAAGCCTCTATTTACATAAGACAGATTTTACCAGTAAATTGATAATTTTTAGAATGAATGATCAGTCCAGGAAGAGAAAAAAGCAGATTTGTCTTATAAGATATATTACAAAGTTTCTTATGTTCATGTGCACTGTAGATTTATAAAAATAAATAAATAAGTAAATAAATAAATAAATAAAATGACAGTTAAGCTGGTGTCACACACAGCGACAACGACAACGACGTCGCTGCTACGTCACCATTTTCTGTGACGTTGCAGCGACGTCCCGTCGCTGTCGCTGTGTGTGACATCCAGCAACGACCTGGCCCCTGCTGTGAGGTCGCCGGTCGTTGCTGAATGTCCAGCTTCATTTTTTCGTCGTCACTCTCCCGCTGTGACACACACATCGCTGTGTGTGACAGCGAGAGAGCGATGAAATGAAGCGAGCAGGAGCCGGCGTCTGGCAGCTGCGGTAAGCTGTAACCAGCGTAAACATCGGGTAACCAAGGGAAGTCCTTTCCCTGGTTACCCGATGTTTACGCTGGTTACCAGCCTCCGCTCTTGCTGCCAGCGCCGGCTCCTGCACTGTGACATGTGGCTGCAGTATGCATCGGGTAATTAACCCGATGTATACTGTAGCAAAGAGAGCAAGGAGCCAGCGCTAAGCAGTGCGCGCGGCTCCCTGCTCTCTGCACTGTGACATGTAGCTGCAGCACACATCGGGTTAATTAACCCGATGTGTACTGTACCTAGGAGAGCAAGGAGCCAGCGCTAAGCGCGGCTCCCTGCTCTCTGAACATGTAACACAGCGACGTTATGATCGCTGCTGCTTCTGCTGTGTTTGACAGCTAAGCAGCGATCATAACAGCGACTTACAAGGTCGCTGTTACGTCACCGAAAATGGTGACGTAACAGCGACGTCGTTGTCGCTGTCGTTTAGTGTGAACCCAGCTTTACTCTTTAGGTCCAAATCCAAAGCCCAAATGTCCACACTCCTACTAATCTGTAAGTGGTCATAATTGTGGACTTAACTAAGAAATTCATCAACTATCAGTTCTATTCGTATAGGAACTGAAAGCATGATGCATAGTAGGTAAAAAATATTTTTTAGGCTCACCTGTTGAGATGGAAACTTCAAGCCAAAGGTCCGGGTGAACACATAGGCCATGGGCCTCTGGTGCTCCAGGCAGGTGAAGCACACGGGGTAAATGTAGCATAGTTATTGGAGGATGCAGGCAGACAGGAGACTGTGAAGCAGGTAGCAGAGGTACTGGAGGTCACAGGCAGACAGAAGATCTGGAATAATGTAACAGAGGTACTGGAGGCCGCAGGCAAACCGGAGACCGGGAAGCAGTCAGCCGAGATACTGGACGTCACAGTCAGACAGGAGTTCAGGAAGCATGTAACAGAGGTACTGGAGGCTGGAGGCAAAGAGGAGACCGAGAAGTAGGCAGCAGAGATACTGGAGGTTGTAGGCAGACAGGAGATCAGTAAGTAGGCAGCCAAGATACTGGAAGTCACAATCAGACAGGAGTTCAGGAAGCATGTAACAGAGGTATTGGAGGCCGCAGGCAAAGAGGAGACCGGGAAGTAGGCAGCAGAGATACTGGAAGTTGTAGACAGTCAGGACTCAGGAACACTAAAGGGTGCTTTGCACGCTGCGACATCGCTAGTGATCTCGTTAGCGATGTGACATGCCAGATCGCAGATAAGATTTGCCGAGATCGCACATAGGTCATTTTTACAGCGCCGATCACATGTGCGATCTCAGCAAATCGTATGTGCAATCTGGCCTGTTGCATCGCTAACGAGATGGCTAGCGATGTCGCAGCGTGTAAAGCACCCTTAAAAGTCTTAATACCAAGACACGGGTGTGTTTCTTGGTGGGCCTTATATAGATCCAGGCAGACGATAACATGGAAGCATGTCATCCCACCTGCAAAGCCCAACATGGAGCATAACAGATTTTAGTGGACCAGATTGAGGGGGGCAAAGACCAAACTCGCGACAGTGGGGTAGCAAATGTGCAGCTTAATTAATACTGATCAGGATGCACCCCCATAACACAAGTTGTTCTTCTTCCGCTCAATATATTGTGGTAATTTCTATAACAGCTGGTATTTAGGCATTAAAAGGAAAGATGGTATGTTAGTTAATAAAGATTCATCATGAAATTGTTTGTTTTGCTTTGTATTCCATGCAAATATAGATTTCATTGAAATATTACATATGCTTTCTATAAGAAATCCCCAAGGGTAAGCATAACAGGGTTTAAAAGAACACTGTTTCATCTGCACTGTAGAAAAACATTTTTTAAAACTAGTTTATGATCATTGTGTCGCCTATTGAATCATTTATATGTTGGTCAGATAACATTCTTCGTTGTTCCTTCATTTTCTGTTCTATTGTGAAAAGGATTTCTCTGTAATGATAAGGCAGCATTCCCCTATCGTAGGAAATTAATATAATGGGTACGGTGTTGGTTGATAAAGATATTAATATTATGGAATAAAAGCTATTTCTTCTCTGGGAACTCGATAATCTGAAATATTTTTTCTTTAGTACATCACTTCCTACAATCCATGGTTGAAGTAGCTCACAGCTAAACATATTTGGAATCTGACACCAGGTTTTGGCTGCTTAATTTAGGAACAGCAGAATGTAAAGATAGAGACCCTGATTTCAGTGATGTGTCACTTTCTGGTTTACCTGCTATAATTTTGATAAACCACTGTTTTATCAGGAAGAGATTATCACTTGAGGGTTAGCAAACCTGATACCATGTAGGTCTCCATAATCATTAGCTCTCTTTAACCCCACCCCCACCACTGATGGAAAGTGTCCAATGAAATTAAGGTGGCTTTACACGCTACGAGATCGCTAAAGCGATGTCGTTGAGGTCACGGAATTTGTGACGCACATCCGGCCGCTTTAACGCTTTGTCGTTGAGTGTGACACCTATTAGCGATTTTGAATCGTTGCAAAAACGTTCAAAATTGCTAATCGGTGACATCCCCCTTATTCCCAATTATTGTTGCTGCTGCAGTAACGATGTTCATCGTTCCTGCGGCAGCACACATCGCTACGTGTGACACCACAGGATGGAGGAACATCTTCTTACCTGCGTCCCGCCAGCAATGAGGAAGGAAGGAGGTGGGCGGGATGTTCGTCCTGCTCATCTCCGCCCCTCCACTTTGATTGGGCGGCCGCTTAGTGACGTCGCCGTGGCACTGAACGTACCGCCCCCTTAGAAAGGAGGCGGTTCGCCGGTCACAGCGACGTCGCGAGCAGGTATGTGCATGTGATGCTGCCGTAGCGATAATGTTCGCTACGGCAGCGATCACCACATATCGGCCGTACGATGGGGGCAGGTGCTATCACACTCGACATCGCTAGCATTGGCTAGCGATGTCCCAGCATGTAAAGCGGCCTTTACTTACAGATGCTTGCAATTAAGGCTATGTTCACACTTTCGTTGTTTTGCATCCGTCACAATCAGTTGCGTCACGGATGCAACGGATGCGTTGCAGATAGTGGCACAACTATTGTGACTGATGCTGCAAAACAATGATCCGTTGATTTTTTTTTAAATTTTTTACTGTTTAATCGGCGACCGGCTATTATCAATGATCAGCTGATCACTCACAGTAGCCGGCTGCCGGGTGATCAGCTGATTACTCACAGTAGCTGGCCGCCGGGTGATCAGCTGATCGCTCACAGAAGCCAGCCGCCGGGTAATCAGCTGATCGCTCACAATAGCCAGCCGCTGGGTGATCAGCTGATTGCACACAGTAGCCGGCCGCCGGGTGATCAGCTGATCACTCACAGGAGCCAGCCCCTGGGTGATCAGCTTATTTCTCACAGTAGCCGGCCGCTTGGTGATTAGCTGATCGCTCACAGAAGCCGGCTGCCGGGTGATCAGCTGATCGCTCACAGTAGCCGGCCGCCAGGTGATCAGCTGATCGCTCACAGTAGCCGGCCACCAGGTGATCAGCTGATCACTCAGAGAAGCCGTCTGCCGGGTGATCAGCTGATCGCTCACAGAAGCCGGCCACCACAAGTGCTGAGCATGCGCAGTGAAATCAAAAGGATTCCGCTGCTCAAAAAAAGTTACATGCTGCGTTTCTGCCGCCTGATGGTCAGTAGTTCCACGACTGATCAGTCGGGAGGAGGATGCAACGCAAGGGCATCAGTCACAATCCGCCGCTCATATAAGTCTATGGGAACAACGGAATCTGCTAAACGGATTGCGTTGTTTCTCAAAGCGCCGGATTGTGATGGATAGTAAATAGCGGAAATGTGAACATAGCCTAAACATGCATTACCTTGTGAGTTTGCAAATATAATGTTAAAAATATAATGTAGAGTAAAATAACAAAATATTAGCATACAATTTTTCCTGCATACACTCTATTAAAATGTGTTTTATTAGATCAGATCTTGGATGCTGTATCTACAACTTTTTATGAAATGGAATAATATACATTATGTAAGCAAACAATTTCCCCTGACATGCGACATGTAGCACTGATCCAAAAAAATCTGCTCTTGAAACTGAATATGTAACGTTCAGTACTGTATATTCCGTTTTTTAGTTTTTTTCCTACTCTTCTTCCAAGAGCCTCATATTGTATGTCTTTTCAACAATATAACCATACGAGGGCTTGTTTTTTGCGAGACAAGTTGTACTTTTGAATGACACTATTCATTCTTCCACAAAATGTACTGGAAAATGGGAGAAGAAAATCCAAGTGCGGTGAAATTGCAAAAAAAGTAATTTCATAATAAAAGCTTTTTTTTCTTTTATTTACCATTTTCACTCTATGGTTAAATTCACTTTGCAATGTGATTATGATTCCTCAGGTCATTCGAAGTACGTAGATACCAAATATGTGTAGTTTTTTTAAGCGGTGAAAAGAATTAGGAAATTTCTTAAAAAAAAGTAACTTGGCGCCATTTTCTGAAACCCCTAATGTTTTTATTTTTTAGAATCTGGGGCTGTGTATAGGCTTATTTTTTGTGCCCTGAGCTGACATTTTTACTGATAGCATTTTGCAGTGGATACAATGTTTTAATTGCCTTTTATTGCATTTTAGTACGTTGCAGGAACCAAAAAAACTTAATTCTGGTGTTCTGATTTTTTTTTTATCTTTATGGAATTTACCAATCAGATTAATTTATTTTATATTTTGCTAGATAGGTCATTTATGAATTTAGCTATACCAAATATGTTTATTTTTTAATTTTGTTTATTTTTAATGGGACAAAAGGGGGTGGTTTGAACTTTTGCATTTTCTTATTTTTTAAAACTTTTTTCTTTTACTTTTTGCTGTATTTAATAGTCCTCTTAGTGGATGGGCAAACCTTAACTGTAAAGTTCTGGACCCGTACCGAACACATAGTGTTCGTGCACAAGGTCCCGAACTGTGGTTTTCCTGAGAAACCTGTGTTAAAGTTCGGGTCCAGCTCAGGTCCAGGCGCTGGAAAAAAAGCACATTATTAAATAACATTATGATTATACTTATCGGTCCAGCAATGCATCCTGCAGACCTGCTATCTCCCAGTCGCTTCTGCTTCCGCGTCCGATCATTAACTTCCGGTGGTAATCATTGCACTGCTCATTTTTTCAGCTGTGTTCGCGGTGACGTCAAGGTTCACCCAAGTCTATGGCTTTGACTATCACTGTCATCCTGCTTCTCGCTCTGTATAGACGCTTGTCTGTACAGAGCGATGAAGCAGAGCTGACATTGTTCTCCCTGTGGACAACGTCGGACTAAAGGGGGCTTTATACGCTATGACATCGCTAATGCAAACTCGTTGGGGTCACGGAATTGGTGACGCACATCCGGCCGCATTAGCGATGCCGTTGCGTGTGACACCGATGAGCGATTTTGCATCGTTGCAAAAACGTGCAAAATCGCTCATCGGTGACATGGGGGTCCATTCTCAAAAATCGTTACTGCAGCAGTAACGAGGTTGTTCCTCGTTCCTGCGGCAGCACACATCGCTCCGTGTGACACCGCAGGAACGAGGAAGCTCTCCTTACCTGCCTCCCGGCCGCTATGCGGAAGGAAGGAGGTGGGCGGGATGTTACATCCTGCTCAGCTCCGCCCCTCCACTGCTATTGGGCGGCCGCTCAGTGATGTCGCTGTGACGCCGCACGGACCGCCCCCTTAGAAAGGAGGCGTTTTGCCGGTCACAGTGACGTCGCCGGGCAGGTAAGTATGTGTGACGGGTCTCGGCGATGTTGTGCGGCACGGTCAGCGATTTGCCCGTGTTGCGCAACAGATGGGGGTGGGTACCCACACTAGCGATATCGGGACTGATATCGCAGTGTGTAAAGCCCGCTTAAGGATTTTTTTATAATAAAGATGGAGTTTCTAAATTATTTTTTCTTTTATTTCTTTTTTTTTTAAACTGTTTTTATTGAGAAGAAACAAAATAGACATACATATCTGGGATAAAATAAAAAAGAAACAAAAGAAAATACAGTATGTCAATAATAAGACAATCCAAAAAGATTAATCGGTACATTTTGGAAATCAACAAAACTGGGAGAGCCTCCCTTGGGCATGTACAGAGAAGAAAGAGCCCTTATGACAAAACCTTACATTATATAAACCTAATAGGTACTCTGCCAGTAATGAGCTCCTTTATATACCAATCCGTAAACTGGAAACAATCATGTACTGCTTGGCACGTAGACAGTGGTTGGGCGTTAATAAAGGAAGTCCAAGTTAGAAAGAAGCGTTTAGTGAGTTTTGTCTTTGTTGAGTAATGACACTATCCAGTCCATTTGGAAGAGGTAGGCCACCTTCGTGCTAAACAAACTAAGAGTAGGGACTGCGTCTTGTGCCCAGAGGTGTAGGATACTTTCGCGAGTGGCCGCTGTCCAAATAAATAAAGTGCGGCGCTGATGGTCATGAAGTCTATCCATCTTGTCCTGCGGAAGAATATTGAAGATGGCCCACTCAGGAGACAAAGAAATGGAAAGATCAAAGGTATTAGTAAGGTGTTGTGAGAGTGCACTCCAGACCTCCTGTATCTTTGGGAAACCCTATAGGCAGTGAAAAATGTCTGCCGGTGAGTGCATTCATTTAGGGCAGGGATGGAAACTGGATGGGGACATTTTAAATTTAATAGCCGGGGAAATATATGCTCTACGAAAAATCATGAGCGCCATGGTTTTGTAACTATCCTATGGTAACATGGATATAATATGTAGCGTGTCTTCCAAGAGAACCTTTACCGGACAGTCAGTTAGCATTTCCCCAGGCCTGACGTAGAGTCCGACCACTGGATAGAAGGCTTAAGAAACTTATATATGAGACTCAGGAAGTAAGTCCCTAGGTGTGCTCTAATGGAGATTAAATTTAAGGTGTATTCTCTAACATTTTCTGAGATAGCCCGTAACACCGAGTTTACATAATGCCTGATCTGGACATAAGTGAAGTTATCACCCACCAGCACTGGATGCTTGAGAGCAATGTCCTCTGAAGTAAGAGGACGTTGTTTATCTGACAACAGATCACAGACTAAATGACAACCATTATTCCCAAGCACACTGTAAGTAGGGGGTAGCCTACCCTGCAAAAAGTAGGTATTTCCCTAAAAAGAAAGGACAGAGGTGTGAGGGTCAAGTCCACTAAATCGTCTCGCCAGGCACCAAGCCAAAACACAACTGACCATAATAAGGGGTTCTCTTTAACCGCTATGGGAACATCAACTGGTCGTAAATGGAGAAAAGCCGGGAGTTTAAAAGGTCCACACATAGCCTCATCTATTGGAGTATTAGTGAATCGGATGGAAGCACTGATCCAATACAGTGAGTATCGAAAGAGGGACGCTATACTGTAAAGGCTTACATTCAGAAAATTAAGGGTATGTGCACACGTTGCTTTTTTTTCCGCGCGGAAAAAAACGCACCCTCTGGCAGAGGGGAGAATAGTAAACAATGCTTTTTGAGAAACAACGCATCGAAAACGCATGCGTTTTTCATGCTTAATTCATGCGTTTTTCATGCATTTTTCATGCGTTTTTTTAGGTGCGTTTTTTAAGACTTGGGTACCTATACGTCAGAAAACCCCCACAAGTGACCCCATTTTGGAATCTGCACCCCTCAAGGATTTTATTCAGGAGTATATTAATCATTTTGAATCCACAGCTACTTCCCCCAAAATGTAGCTGTAGCAACAATATTCTCACTGTTGGGCTATGTGGCCATGATCCAGCGACACGGCGTCTAGTACCCAGTGTCAGCCTTCCTGCAGAGATGTGAGTGTTTCCCACGGGAGAACGCAGCTGCCCATGCCCACGATTTGGGTTCAGGCTGCTGTGGAGCTCTATGCTACCTGCAGAGAACACTCATCTACGCAGCATAAATAGACATGCTGAGGCTCGGGAAGCTGCGCCACCGGTCGGTTTATGCTGCGGAGAAAAGAAGCACAGTGGGCATGAGATTTCTAAAAATCCTTCCACTGTGCTTCTACTGCACAATGCAGCGTCATGGACGCAGGGAAAACAATCTGCGCCCAAAACGCTGCAAACCCCGATTGTGGGCATCCAGCCTAAAAAGCGTCAATGGAGGTCAAATATATATACAACGTCCCACCCCCCCCTGCATATTCTAAGCTGGCACCTTTAGTACCTTTCATGTGGCACTAAAGGGTGCCTAGCCTAGTTTTTATCACAAAAACAAAAAAAAAAATGGCGTGGGGTCCCCCCTATTTTTGATAGCCAGTCAGGGTAAAGCAGACAGCTGTAGCCTGCAAACCACAGCTGGCAGCTTCATCTTGTCAGGTGATCAATTTGGAGGGCTCCCCAGGTTTTTTTTTTTTATTTATAAATAAAAATAATAAAAAAAAAATAACATGGGGTCCCCCCAAATTAGATCACCAGCCAAGGTGAAGCTGACAGCTGAGGTCTGGTATTCTCAGGGTGGGAAGAGCCATGGTTATTGGACTCTTCCCAGCCTAAAAATAGCAGGCCACAGCCGCCCCAGAAGTGGCGCATCCATTAGATGCGCCAATCCTGGCGCTTCGCCCCAACTCATCCCGCGCCCTGGTGCGTTGGCTAACGGGGTAATAAATGGGGTTGATACCAGATGTGTAATGTCACCTGGCATCAAGCCCAGCAATTAGTGATGTCACGGCGTCTATCAGACACCCGACATAACTAATTGACAGTAAACAAAAGCAAAAAAAGACAACAAAAAATTTTTTATTAGAAAAAACACTCCCCAAATCATTCCCTTGTTTTCCAATTTAATAAAAAAAATGGGTCCGCAGAAATCCATTTGGATGTCCCACGTCGGCTCTGGACCTTCTAGAATATGGGGGCACGTTCAGGGAACGTATCCCCCATTTTCTAGGAGGGCAGACCCTCCATTTGAGGAGAGTGGGTGCAAAAATCTGCACCCACTCTCCCCGGGTCACAGCTGCAGAGTGCCGAGCAGCCAGCACAGCTCACACTGAACACTGTGCTGGCTGTCAGCTGCTCTGCACATGTGACCGGCCGGCATCTGCTTTGAAGGAGGAGGGGGCCGCGGGGGATCAGCGCTGCGACCGGACAGGTATGTATGACACCGGGGGGAATTGGGGTGAACGGGCAGGGCCTGGGTGCATTTTTCTGTCGCATGTCTCAAGGCACATGCGACAGATAACATAGGAGCAGGGCGGCCGGTGCGCTACTGAGCGCGCGGCCATGTTGGATTTTCGGGAGGGGGGTCGGGGGTCGGGGTGGGCACTTTGGCGACACCGGGGGCTTTGCCAGGAAGTGAGGTCAACAGGAAACCTCTTGACCTCACTTCCAGGTAAATGCCTGCGTTCTGGCGTGCCGACAAAGCCCGCGGACTGCAACAAAAAAGCAGGTCCATGCGGTGTAGCTGCGTTCTAACCCCACATCATTGATTTCAATGGGGGAGAGAACGCAGCCACAACGCACAAAAGAAGTGACATGCTGCTTTTCTTTCCGCACCGATTTTTGGCATCCAAAACGCTGCGGAAAGAAACGCAGCGTGTGCACTGATTTTTCAGCTTTCCCATACACTTTGCTGGGAAAGCTGAACGCATGCAATTTGCCACTGAAACGCTGCGGTTCAAAACGCAGCGTTTCCGCGGTAAAAAACGCAACGTGTGCACACAGCCTAAGGCCGCCCAAAGATTTTGTTTGTTGCAACTTAAAAATGCTAATTCTGGAACCCCATTCTGATCCCCAAATAAATTGACGAAAGACCTTCGTTAGAAGCTTGTCATCAGCTTTAGAGAGCAAACCCAACAATGTTTGCAAGGGAAAAAAGAGTTTGGGGAAAGAGATCATTTTAAAAACATTGGCCTTACCTGCAAAGGACAATTTAAGGGATTTCCTAGATTGAATTTCCTGAACAACTGCAGAGATAAGAGGGCAAACATTCAATTTGTAGAAATTATGGGGATTTGAGGGCAGGTGTACTCCAAGATAAGGCAGGGAATCTCTCTTCCACTGAAAGGGAAAGAGGAATGGCCACTATTTCTGAGCAGTTTTAAAAATTGCTAAAGCGTGAGATTTGGTGAAATTTATATGAAACTCTGAGGCTGCGCCAAACTCACTGAAGGCATCCATTATAGAAGGAATGGACTCCTTAGGGTTGGTTTCATAAGTAAAATTTCATCCGCAAATGTTAATGTTTTGAGTGTGCGGTGGCCGACCTCAATGCCCCCACAGGAAGGGATCATCTCCAAGTATCTCATCAGGGGACCCAGGGAAATGTTGAATAGTAAGGGTGATAGGGGACAGCTTTGTCTCGTGCCTCTCAAAATGGGAAAATGAGTTGATTTCACGCCATTGAGCCAAATCGAGGTTTGGGGATTATTATAAATTGTCCGCACAAAGTTGTAGAAGGTAAAGCCAAACAATCTATACTTAACAGTTTGTATAACATGAGACCATGACACTCGATCAAAAGCTTTATCAGCGTCAAGGTTAACTAGTATATTTTGCTTGGCCCTAGCCTGACAACTATGTGTGATAGCAGCCAATGCTGTCCAAATATTAAAGGTAATAGACCGGCCATGAACAAAACTTGTTTGAGATGGAGTAAGAATATCAGGAAGCATGGACTGCAGCCTATTAGCCATGATTTTAGTAAGCAGTTTAAAATTGACATTTAGGAGGGATATTGTGCGATATGAGGCAGGGTGAAGTGGGTCTTTGCCTGGCTTCAACAACAATGGCAAACAAGCCTCATTAAATTGGTCAGGCAAAAAGCCAGAATTGACAATCTTTTTAAAAAGAGAGGTAAGGTGAGGTGTAAGTAAGGGTTGTAGTAGTTTATAAAATTCAACCAAAAATCCATCTGGGCCAGGTGCCTTAAGCAATCTAGAGGACTTAATGACGGATCCCACCTCCCTAGCAGAAATCGGCTGGTTAAGAATCTCCCGTTGAGAAGCAGTAAGTCTTGGCGGGTCGACCTTACACAGAAATTGATAGCCGTCTTCCTGAATATCCAGGTAGGGGCCATAAAGATCGGCATAAAAATTGTGGAAAACCATGTAGAGTTGGGTCGGGTTACAAGAAATGGAACCATCGGGCATTGTAATGTTAGGGACTTTGGTACACATTACACTGTAAGCTCCACCCTGTGAAGACATCACACTCAAGCTGCCTGTTTTCTTTGTGCCACACAGCCTGTGGAACAAAGTAGTTAGTTATAAACATGAGATCAACAAATAGTGGCCGTGGTCGTGAAATTCATGGTGTCACTCTAAATTAGACATGGCCACCATGAATTTCTAGTAAACAATAAAAAAAAAAACACAGACATTTTTATTTTATTAGAAATAAAACAGAAAAAACATTTAGAGACTCCATCTTTATTATAAAAAAACTCTTAGTCTGATGTAGTCCACGGAGAGAGCAATGTCAGCTCTACTTGATTTCTCTGTACAGACAAGCGTCTCTACAGAGCATGAAGCAGGCTGACACTGACAGTGACAGTCAAAGTTCAATCGAGTCCATGGCTAAGATATGGACTCGGGTGAACCCTGACGTCACCGCAAACACGGCTGAAAAAAGCCGAAGACTGCCGAGTGACGAGCAGTGCAGTGAATACCGTCGGAAGTTAATGATCAGACCCAGAAGAAGCCGCGAGACAGCGGGTCTGCACGACGCATTGCGGGACCAGTAAGTATAATGACAGTGTTTATTATTAACTATATTCATTATTTTATACCCCCCACCCCATCCCATAATTGTAAAGTCCAAGCTCGGGGGTTCGGATGAAAGTTCACGTTATCTTCAGCCCCAAACTTGAACTTTACAAAAAGCTCAGCCAAGTCTCCCAGTCCCAAATATCGGGGAGTTCGCCCATCACTAATCATGTGTTCTATACAGAGTAGTGCATTAGCACTGCTCTGTATAACACAAATAACAGTCTTTTATGAACACTGGTGCACAGGTGGCATTCACAAAAGGATTGTGATGACAACCACGGAGGCCACTGACCCTCAGCTGTCATGTCAAGCCAATGGCATCCCACAATATTGTGACGGAGGTTTCGATGGGCAGGATTAGGGACACCCTTCCTGATAGTGCATGTTAAATGCCTCTGTCAGAAATTGACAGTAGAATTTAGCTGGTTAAGAACCACGGGTAGATCTCCAATCCACCTGCTGTTATTAGAGGCACTTGATGGCTGTTTAAATCAGCTGTCAAGTGCCGGGAAAGATACGAGCTTGGCATGTGAGCCTGCATCACAGGCAAGGACACCGCCACTTACGTACGTGTACATCATCGTCTATGAAGGGTATAAACAATTTTTCTTTTTTTATATAGCTAAAGTTATGTTCAACTATCTTCTTGACTAAAATGAATAACTAGCCTTGTATATGGGATTTATGATGGAAGTTGTGATACACAAGTATCTGGCCATATACTATCATGTCAGCTGACTATTGCAGGATTGGTCAATGATCACCTCTGAATGTGTCGGATAAGGCTAAGTTCACATGTCCAGTAGTCATCCGCTAGAGTGGATCCTGCAATGATCTGTTGGCAGACGCAACTTTTTTGTCTGTTTTTGAAGAGCTGTTTTTAGCGGGATCCATTGCTTTAACATTGTCATCTATGGAAAATGGATCTGTTAATTGTCCATCTTTTTGTTTATCATTGGTAAAGGATACTTTTTTGCTTACTGGATCAATTCTAAATGGAAGATAAATAGCAATTAGTTAACAGATCCGTAATTCCATTGACTCCAATGTTAAGAAATCAGTTATTTAAAAATAGACAAAAAAGTTGTGTCTCCATAGCTTTTTTGATTGCTGCTGAACCCGTTGTAATGGATGATTACTGGACATGTGAAGTTAAGGCCCCGTCACACTAAGCAACATCGCTAGCAACATCGCTGCTAACGAACAACTTTTGTGACGTAGCAGCGATGTTGCTAGCGATGTTGCTGTGTGTGACATCCAGCAACAACCTGGCCCCTGCTGTGAGGTCGTTGGTTGTTGCTGAATGTCCTGGGCCATTTTTTAGTTGTTGCTGTCCTGCTGTGAAGCACAGATCGCTGTGTGTGACAGCGAGACAGCAACAACTAAATGTGCAGGCAGCAGGAGCCGGCTTCTGCGGAGGCTGGTAACCAATGTAAACATCGGGTAACCAAGAAGCCCTGTCCTTGGTTACCCGATATTTACCTTTGTTACCAGCCTCCTCCTCTCTCACTGTCAGTGCCGGCTCCTGCTCTGTGCACATGTAGCTGCAGCACACATCGGGTTAATTAACCCGATGTGTGCTGTAACTAGGAGAGCAAGGAGCCAGCGCTAAGCATTGTGCGCTGCTCCCTGCTCTGTGCACATTTAGCTGCAGCACACATCGGGTTAATTAACCCGATGTGTGCTGTAACTAGGAGAGCAAGGAGCCAGCGCTAAGCATTGTGCGCTGCTCCCTGCTCTGTGCACATTTAGCTGCAGCACACATCGGGTAATTAACCCGATGTGTGCTGTAACTAGGAGAGCAAGGAGCCAGCGCTCAGTGTGCGCTGCTCCCTGCTCTCTGCACGTGTAGCTCCGTGCGGTGGTAACCAAGGTAAATATCGGGTTGGTTACCCGATATTTACCTTAGTTACCAAGCGCAGCATCTTCCACGCGGCGCTGGGGGCTGGTCACTGGTTGCTGGTGAGCTCACCAGCAACCCGTGTAGCGACGCTCCAGCGATCCCTGCCAGGTCAGGTTGCTGGTGGGATAAATGGAGCGTCGCAGTGTGACATCTCACCAGCAACCTCCTAGCAACTTACCAGCGATCCCTATCGTTGTTGGGATCGCTGGTAAGTTGCTTAGTGTGACTGGACCTTTAGGCTAATCTGTGACCAAAGGGCTCTATCAGAGGCTTATTCTTGTCTCCTCATTGAACTACTAATGACATTTACAATTTACATTACCAGGCAGCTAAGCTGTAGCCACTGATAAGCTGTGTCATAATGAAGCAGAGCTGTAAGCAGCCAACATTGAGGAAAGTAAACAGCACCACACATAGGGATTTGGCTATCTTCTTTTTTTTTCTATGCCCGTTTTGATATTTGGCTTAAGGCCCCGTCACACTAAGCAACATCGCTAGCAACATCGCTGGTAACGAACAACTTTTGTGACGTTGCTAGCGATGTTGCTGTGTGTGACATCCAGCAACAACCTGGCCCCTGCTGTGAGGTCGTTGGTTGTTGCTGAATGTCCTGGGTCATTTT
This sequence comes from Anomaloglossus baeobatrachus, assembly GCF_048569485.1. Lineage (NCBI taxonomy): Eukaryota > Metazoa > Chordata > Amphibia > Anura > Aromobatidae > Anomaloglossus > Anomaloglossus baeobatrachus. Next base: position 469,779,700 of record NC_134354.1, on the reverse strand, counting down.
TTAGTTGTTGCTGTCCTGCTGTGAAGCACAGATCGCTGTGTGTGACAGCGAGACAGCAACAACTAATGTGCAGTGAGCAGGGAGCCAGCTTCTGCGGAGGCTGGTAACTAATGTAAACATCGGGTAACCAAGAAGCCCTGTCCTTGGTTACCAGATATTTACCTTTGATACCAGCCTCCTCCGCTCTCACTGCCTGTGCTGCCGGCTCCTGCTCTGTGCACATGTAGCTGCAGCACACATCAGGCAATTAACCCGATGTGTGCTGTAACTAGGAGAGCAAGGAGCCAGCACTAAGCATTGTGCGCTGCTCCCTGCTCTGTGCACATTTAGCTGCAGCACACATCGGGTAATTAACCCGATGTGTGCTGTAACTAGGAGAGCAAGGAGCCAGCACTAAGCAGTGTGCGCTGCTCCCTGCTCTGTGCACATTTAGCTGCAGCACACATCGGGTTAATTAACCTGATGTGTGCTGTAACTAGGAGACTGGGGGCTGGTCACTGGTTGCTGGTGAGCTCACCAGCAACTCGTGTAGCCACGCTCCAGCGATCCCTGCCAGGTCAGGTTGCTGGTGGGATCGCTGGAGCGTCGCAGTGTGACAGCTCACCAGCAACCTCCTAGCAACTTACCAGCGATCCCTATCGTTGTTGGGATCGCTGGTAAGTTGCTTAGTGTGACTGGACCTTTATAGTAGTTCCCTTTGCTGTCTTTTTTATTCATCAAACCAGTAATATGATTTTTAACTCACAAAATGATTTTACAATTACATTTCTGTCAATGTCAAACCAAGCTAAAAAAAATGGAAGACATCCAACTGCTTTACATTACTCATTTGTCAGGAACAGGCCCCTTTGATAGCAAGAGTTACAAGAATAGTATATAAATGTGTCAGTTCTATGTACATCTCTATATGCACTTGTCTATTTCCCAGGCAGAATGTTGGAGAAAATGTATCATTCCCCTGAGTCACCATTTCTTTCTGTTTTCCAGCTCGCTGACAAAAGTGGATAAATCATCACACTCCAGAATTTTCAATAGACCAAGCAAGGAAAAAAATTGTCTGCCATCTCAGGAGCAAGAACAAGAGACGTCCTATCAAACTGGTAAATATGTGATGTATCATTGGTCAGTCATAAGGACAATATGTGCAAGGCATTTTGACTTTTCCAATGTGAAAAAAACTAGAAAAATCACAGTATTTTCTGGAATTATGTTTGTTGGCCTTAGGCCAAATTCAGACGTCTGTCTATAACTGTCCAAGTACAAACCACAGTTAATGGACTGTCGAATTTTGGTCAGCAGACTGATTGCCAGTCTATGAACTGCAGTCTATACTTGGAACATGATATAATCATTAGTTCATTCAGCCCTAAAGGGGTATTCCCATCTCCAAGACCCTATCCCAATATGTAGTAGGTTTATTATTATTATTATTATTAATAATAATAATAATAATAATAATGTTACCAAATACCTCCACTTAGAAATATACAACCCCTGGCAAAAATTTTGAAATCACCTGGCTCTGAGGATGTGTGTCGCCCCTAAGCAGGCTAACTGCTCGAATCCGGGATTGCCGTGGCTCGAGGTTCCCCGGACCCGGGGTTCAGAGGCCGCTCGATTGAAAAGGGAATATTTACAGGAGATTAGTTTGTGACACCACCTGTGGGGTGCAGTAATAGGGAAGTACCGTCGCTGCTGAGGGGAATACCAGGGCGCATGATGTGGGGGCAGCTAGATGACAGTTCCCTCCGCAGGTAGGGAGGCCCTGGGACTCTGCAGGGTTGGTGGATGGTACTGTGCAGGCTTGCTGGGCAGGCAGGATGCAGGGAGAGGGGCAGTGTACTCACTCAGGTTGTTGTGTTGTTAGATGCAGTCAATGAAGCAGACTCACACACTGTAGTAAACCAAAGTCTCTGGGTACCACTGCAACTGGTCCGAGTGTCTCTCCCACCGGTATCACTTTAATGGTCCGGAGCCTGCCTCCATGCACAAATTTAGTTGTTCTTGTGACCCCTTGGCCTTAAGCTGTCAGGGTCCCACTCCTTATATGTAGTGGAGCTGTGCTCTTGATGGCTGGCACTTGGGATCTCAGTGGGTCGCATAAGCTGGAAAACCCTATCCCCGTCATTGTACTTCAATCTCTGAGCCCTTGGGGAAAGTTCATAGAGACTGTCCTCCACAGGTTAATTATCAGAGCGCCTGAAGATGTTCATTCAGTTGTTTACTTTTGATTAAAAAAAGCAGATCACAGACATGGCACAAAACTAAAGTAATTTCAAATGTCAACTTTCTGGCTTTAAGAAAAACTAACAAAAAAATCATGAAAACATAATGTGCTAGCCAGTAAAGGTTACTTTTCAAGACCAAACAGGAGGAAAAAAAAAATTATGTAGTCACTCAGTTATGAGGAAAAAATTATGGAGTCATGAAAAACAAAAAAAAAATAACACTCCAATACAGTAATATTTTGTTGCACCACCTCTGGCTTTTATAAGAGCTTGCAATCTCTAAGGCATGGACTTTATGAGTGACAAACAGTACTCTTTATCAATCTGGTTCTAACTTTGTCTGATTGCTGTTGCCAGATAAGCTGTGCAGGTTGAAGCCTTGTCATGGACCATTTTCTTCAGCTTCCACCAAAGATTTTTAATTGGATTGAGATCCGGACTGTTTGCAGGACATGTCATTGACCTTATGTGTCTTCTTTCAAGGAATGTTTTCACAGCTTTTTCTCTATGGCAGGATGCATTATCATCTTGATATATGATTTCATCATCCCCAAACATCCTTTCAATTGATGGAATAAGAAAAGTGTCCAAAATTTCAATGTAAATTTGGGCATTTATTGAAGATGTAATGACAGCCATCTCCCCAGTGCCTTTTCCTGACATGCAGCCCCATGTCATCAGTGACTGTAGAAATTGACATGTTCTCTTCAGGCAGTCATTGTTTAGCTTTTCTGTATGTAAATCCCATTTCCTTTTGGCAGTTTCTTACAGTTTGGTCACAGACATTGACTCCAGTTTCCTCCCATTCATAAGGACAAAGAGACAGAAATCAGAGTATATTGTATCAAAAAAAATTTTTTTTAATAATATTCTTCAAAATATTTATATAAAAACACTTTTTTATTTCAAATTGCTAAAATCATCACAAGGTCAAGAAAAAACATCACCAGAAAAAACATATAAACACATACAGAGGGGATCTCTGATCCAAAGGATTATTGGTGAAAAAAACAGAGGATCATTTCATATCAAAAAATCTATATCATAAAAATATCACCCCTGTCCCTTCACCAACATCCATAGTACAGCACTAATACATATATTAATTGATAAATAATAAATATACAGATATATAAATATTATATCGATATATCAATAAATATACATATAATAGCTCCAGTGTAAATAGCCAATGTTCAAAAGGAAGGTTTCTACTCCTATAGACAAGAGCGGAATAAACGAGGAATCTCCTCTATATAAATATAACTTCTCCTTTAAATGCCCACTCCTCATTTATAAACAGCTTGAGTGGGCAAGCTATTAAATAAACTATAACTCATTGCCCCTTATTAAACCTATGGACATAGGAATATCACTCTTAAAGGAGAAGTTATATTTAAATAGAGGAGATTCCTCGTTTATTCCGCTCTTGTCTATAGGAGTAGAAACCTTCCTTGTGATGATTTTAGCAATTTGAAATAAAAAAGTGTTTTTATATAAATATTTTGAAGAATATTATTAAAAAAATTTTTTTTTTATACAATATACTCTGATTTCTGTCTCTTTGTCCTTATCTAATTATTTGAGTTAAAGTATCTCCAAAAACTATGGTGGAGAAATGATAGGAATCTGCTATCATGTTCCTCCCATTCATGTCTCATTTGTTTTGTTGTGCATTTCCTGTTTTGGAGACATATTCCTTTAAGTTTCCTGTCTTGGCACTTTGATGTCTTCTTTGGTCTACCAGTATGTTTGCCTTTGTTGTTTGTATTTGGTTCAGATTTTAGACACAGCTGACTGTGAACAACCAACATCTTTTGCAACATTGTGTGATGATTTACCCCCTTTTCAGAGTTTGATAATCCTCTCCTTTGTTTTAATTGACATCTCTCGTGTTTGAGCCATAAATCATGGCAGTCCACTTGGTGTAACAGCTCTACAAGGTGTGATCACTCCTTTATAGATGCAGACTAACGAGCAGATCTTATTTGATGCAGGTGTTAGTTTTGGGAATGAAAATTTTCAGGGTGATTCCATAATTTTTTCCTCATAATTGAGTAATTCCATAGTTTTTTTTCCCCCTTTTTGGTCTTGAAAAGTAACTGTTACTGGCTAGCACATAATGTTTTCATGATTTTTTTTGTGTTTCTTGAAGCCAGAAAGTTGACATTTGAAATGACTTTAGTTTTGTGCCATGTCTGTGATCTGCTTTATTTAAACAAAAGTAAACAACTGAATGAGCATCCTCAGAGGCAGGTGATTCCATATTTTTTGCCAGGGTTTGTAATATAGTTCTCCTTATATAGCCTTATCTCTTACCTCATGCAGGACATTGCAGCTTAGGTATCCATGGTTATATCCACTCATATAGTGACAGTCAGTTAGTTATTTTATTGTGGTCAAAAACCAAGGATACCTAAGCTGCAATGCCCTGCACATGAGGTAAGAGACATGTCTATATCAGGACTATACTACATTTCTAATTAGAGGTATTTGCTAATATTATTATTATTATTACACCTATTATATATTATATATATTAAATACTGGGATAGGATCTTGGAGATTGGGCTACCCCATTAATTTAAAAACAATATGAAATATCATGCTTAAAGGGAGTGTATCACGAGAAAACGACCTACTGTTTTTTTATGTAAACTATACATTTTAAACATTTTTATTAATGATTATTTTATACGTTACGTACTGCATAAGAAAAACTTGCAGTCTTACAATTTTCACGCTGACTAATGGGAATATTGTACTCTCATACTTCCTATTGTTTCTCTTAATCCACATGTACATTAGAAGCAGGAGACTGACTCGGACCCCATCTTTTTTATTGAATCATCTAATGATCTCATGCAAAAATCATTATGTAAAAAAATTGTGACATTTAAAAGGAAAAATCTGATTTAAACAGGAAATGATTTTCTGATGTTACATTACTTTTTATATATATACTGTAGATCATGTGTGAATGTTGAGTTATTGAGTTGTTTGAAGCTATGACAAGATTGATATTCACATGAGAGACACATCCCACATGCAGAATCAATATGTATTTTCTGCAGGTGTCTGCACCAATATATACATTAGCTATTTGCTGTAATTTTTGCAACATTTTTTGCTGGATAATTTTTTTTTTTATATTTTCATTGCAGATTTGAAACAGTATTTTGTATGTGGTTTTTTTTACTGCAGAAATGCTGATATTCTGCACTTAAAATTGGGGTCACACTGGTGTTTAGCAGCTGATGAGTCTTTTATGTGAGAGCATCGGATGAGATATGCTTCTCCCGTGAGTGTGCGCCGAGTGTCACTGTGATCAGATTGTCTTGCATGCGAGAGTGAGAGCACAGGTGAGGTGAAGATGAAGAACTTTATTTCTCCATCTTCTCCATTGCCTGTCTCTGCGTAGAGCAGACTGGACTCGTCTTACATCAGAGTGTAGTCTGATGCTTAACACGCACCCATTGATTTGTATAGGAGTGCGTCATCCATGACACGCTGCCACACATCACAGCATGCAGCAATTTGTTTTCTCATTCCAAACTGGTGTGAGGAAAAAAATGCTGATCAGCACTGCATCATAGTTTAACCTCTTCACGACCAATGACGTACCTATACATTATTGGTTGTGTATATGCCTCTAAAGCGGCGTTCACAGAGATGCCGAAGCATCACCATGAACAGCAGAAGCGATTGGATGGTGCAGACTTCAAGTCCCCTAAGGGGACTAATAAAATTAATAAAAAATGTAAAAAAGAAAAGTTTTTAAAAATACGAAAAAACCCTCCAAAAACTAAAAGTTAAATCACCCCCTTTTGACCCATTGAACATAAAACCATAAAAAAAACAAAAAAGATTTTGGTACCACCGTTTTCAGAAGTGTCCAATCTATCAAAAGATACAATCAATTAATCTGATTGGTAAAGTGGGTAGCGAGAAAAAAAATCGAAAAGCCAGTATTACAGTTTTTTTTGGTCATCGAAACATTGCATTAAAATGCTATAACAGGCTATCAAAGCATTGCATCTACCCAAAATGGTATGATTACAAACATCTGATCAAGACGCAAAAAGTAAGCCATGATTGAGCCCCAGATCCCGAGAAATGAGAACGCTATTAGTCTAGGAAAATGGAGACAAGAGCGCCATTCTTTTGTTGACAAATTTCTGAATTTTTTTTTAACCACTTAAAACTATACATGTTTGGTATCTACGAACTCATACTGACCAGATGAATTATAATGCCTGGTCAGTTTTACCATATAGTGAACTTGATAAAATTCCCAAAAAAATTTGTGGAATTGTACTTTTTTTGCAATTCCACCACACTGGGAATTTTTTTCCCTGTTTTCCAGTACAATTTGTGGCAGAAAGAATGGTGTTGTTTAAAAGTACATCTCGTCTCGCAAAAACAAAAACAAGTCTTCATATGGCTATATTGACGGAAGAATAAAAAAGTTATGGCTCTTGGAAGAAGGGGAGGAAAGAACAAAAATGGAAAATTGGCCAGGAGTGAAGGGGTTAAAGAGGAATTCCCAACAGTTTGACCAGGTTCAACTTTTTAAATTGTATAGAATAGTGGTTGCAGAGCTGAGTAAAACAGTTTTTATTTTTTAATTTCTCATTTCCATTATAGAGGTAATAGTTTACAAAGTTTAGATTATAATTTATGCCAAGCCCAAAAGGGTGTTAGCAAAGAAAAAAAAACAGGCTTCCAGAAAAGCTTAGAACAGGCTGTCTCTAGGTAGGATATGTAAAGTCACATGGCCCCTGCTCTCCTATGTGATTTCTACACCTATAGCAAAGCTGTTTGTCATTACAAGCACTTCTTGCAGCTTTCAGCCCACAGCACTGCAGCAAGGGGAGTACATCAGTACTGTGTGTTATTACAAACACCTTTTTCAGCTTACATCTCAGAACATTGTCCTCTCTACTTTATTTTTCTTCTCCCACACTGATTGCCAAGAAATGAAAGCTGCTAAGAGGTGTATGTAATGACACATAGCTGTGCATAGCTGCATAGGTGATGCAGAGATCATAGCTTTTCTGGGGGCGTGTTCTGTTTTCCCCCTGCATGATGCCTCCTGATTTTAATTGGTTAACATCATGCAGAGAAAAAGTACAAGGCCCCTGGAGATGGATTTCTGTTCATGCTCCTGGATGACTGTAAATTAAAATCTAAACTTTACATGTGAATATCTCTGCAAGAAAAAGAAGAAATTAAAAACTGAAAAAAATACATTTAATTCAGCTCTGCAGTCACTAAGCCAGTTTAACATACTGGAACTGTTGAAACTGGTGATAGGTCCTCTATAAATGGATTTAATATGAGGTATAACATGTTAAGATGATACCATCTATATTTTGTAAGGGTGTTAAAGGGAACCTGTCATCTAGAATATGCATTCTGACCTATCAGCAGACGCATGTGTGCCCTAATTACACCTCCCTTGTGTTGTACAATTGTATAATATGAAAGTAGTAATAAAAAAAGTTTAATTACTTTCATATTTCCTATGTAAATTATAGAGCCGCTGGCCACATGGGCGGCGCCTTGCCCTATGGACGTCTGCATACTTTTTGTGGTATCACGCCTCTGTGGGCGTGATACCATGGAGTCACATGAGCGACGTCCCCGTCGCTCCTTCTATCTTGCGTGCATTGTGGTAGGCTTCTTTTCCGGGTGTCACTCACCAGCTTCAGACGCGCACTGCGCATGCACAGTGCGCATCTGAAACTGACAAGGAGAACCCGGAAGAGAAGCCTGCCGCAATGGTAAGTATAAACGTGCGAGGGATAGAATGAGCAACAGGGACGTTGCTCATGTGACTCCATGGTATCACGCCCACAGGGGCGTGATACCATGGTAAGTATGCAGACGTCCACAGGGCAAGGCGCCGCCCATGTGGCCAGCGGCTCTCTAATTTACATAGGAGATATGAAGGTAATAAAACGTTTTTTATTACTTTCATGTTATACAATTTTACAACACAAGAATGGGTAGGAAGGTGTAATTAGGGCACACATGCATCTGCTGATAGGTCAGAACGCGTATTCTAGGTGACAGGTTCCCTTTAAGTCATATTCAGCATTTTGCAGGTGCGATAAAGAATTTGATGGTTCACCTTTTAATTCAATGAGCCGTGTATGTAATACATTCACCTGCTGGGTCCTCCAGAGCTATTCTTCTATACTGGTAATTGATTGAAAGTCCCAATGGGAGTTACCTTTCTGTTAACTCAAATTCCCTTAATAGAGTCTTTAAAATGTTCTCAAAGTCCCCATCATAAGTAATGTACGATAAAGTGCTAATATATACCCACAGAATGCTTATAACATCAACAATAAAATGAAACTCGCGCTCATATCAAGCTAAGGGTTAACACAGCATCATTTTGTTATATTGTTTCAAGGGCATTTTATACTCTTTTCATCCTTGAAGGAAACAATTTGGTTGATACACTGTCCCCTTAGATATGGAAACAATTGAACTACAAGAACGAAAAAAATGCTTGTTTTCAGCCTTATTATGCCTTCAATATGAACTTTGCTCAGTGAAGTTTTTCTTGTTTCTGACTGCAAGGACTTTACATGGATAGCAAGGTCATTTGAAGAACAGCAGTGTTTCGCTTACACTTTTGACAGCAATACAAGATGCTTATTACATCTTGACAATTTTGTTATGAAAGCGTTGCTATACTTGCAAACAAATACAGTGAGCTCTAGAACAGAACGTTATTTACAAAGGAAATACCAGTGCTAAATTTCACACACAAGACTATTAATAGTCTGACCCCAGGAGCAATATACACAATAAATAATATTCCAACAGGGTTATGGTATGACACCATTAGGAACATATAGGGCTGCCATCAGAGCATAATAACAACGATGACTGGTGTATAGGGCCCGGTGAAGAGAGGCACCCGGCCAAGCCCAGGGTAATTACTTAATATTATTAGGCTATGTGCGCACGTGTGCGTATTACATGCAGTTACGCTGCGCTTTGTAGCGCAGCGTAACTACATGCGTCCTGCGTCCCCTGCACAGTCTATGGAGATTGTGCAGGGGCCGTGCGCACGTGGCGTCTTAGAGCGCAGCGCTTCGGCTGCTGCCCAAAGCGCGCGTTCTAAGAAGTGACATGTCACTTCTTCCGTGCGCTTTGCCAGCAGCCCCCGCTCTGTCTATGGGAGGAGCTGCAGTCAGAGCGCACGTTCCCTGCCGGCACCATGCGCTTCAGAACGGAGCTTTTCAGCTGCGCTCTGAAGCACACCTTTTAGGTGCGGTGCAGAGCGCACACGTGCGCACATAGCCTTAAGCCCCGATGCCCCCTCGTCACAGACTGGGAGCCTATAGGGCTGCAATTAATATTATTCAACCTCCATTGCAAATTAGATTTATAAGCAAAATGTAGTAAATTTTTTCTGTTAGCAAAAAATTGTTGAACAAGAACAATTTAAATAGCTCAAAACAACTAATATAACAAGTGTTTTCTCTAAGTTCATCACAAACTATCACTTTTACTGACTGCTACAGTCTCAGAATTAAGCGACTCTTTCATGACCGCATGTCTTTACTACTTAATAGAACAACTGTTATGACCTGTTGTAAAAATGGTGCATAGCCAGCACACTAACTTCTAGCAGGGTACCTAATGGATCTAAGCCTATACCTCATTGGTAATTGACTGAATGTGTCAGCAGAATGGTCTTATATGTGTTGTCCCTCTTTTCTCTGTCCAGAACAAACCTGACTTATTCATCATAAATCAGAGAAGGAATTAAAATGTGCATTCTGTTTTTCCACATGGAGAGGGGTTATTCCTTACTAGGACAACTCCTTCTGATTCAACTTGTTTGTCCCAGGTAAAATAATAATGACAATACTCACCTCACAAACCAGTGCCTTCCAGTGGTGCTGTGGCTCATGGTGGGATGTCACATGGGGTTGTGATGTCACGCAAGCCCTGTATCCAATCAACGCCAGCTTCTTTCTCCATGCTTTCAGACCAAACAAACAATTAACAGGAAGTGAGCACTGCAGCTGCATTCACTTCCTGTTGATTAACTTGTTTGGTCTGACGGTGGGGAGACAGAAGCTGGCGCTGATTGGATGCGGAGCGCATATGACATCACAACCCCACGTGAGGTGAGTATAGTCTTTATTATTTTACCTTGGTCAAACATGTTGAATCAGAAAGGGTTATCCTAGTAATGGAGAACCCCATTAATACCGATATTAATGAGTGAATTGGGCCTGTGTCCTGTGCAGTGGGAGGGATCCTTCCGGTACTTTGGGATGACAAGAGGAATTGTCAATCAAGCAAGAAAAATGTAAATAGCTCTTTATAACTGTTATAACAAGTGATTTCATCAAATTCAATACAAACTGACAATCAGAATTATCCAATCAGCACCAGGACAAATAGACAAGAAAATGATTCACAGTGTTTCAATAACAAGCATAAATACTTGGCAATGGATAAACATTGCCAAAAACTAATTGTGGTACCCAAATTTGATCACATTAATGGAATTAGTCCACAGAGTATGAACCTAAATATGAAATAATATTCTTAATCCAAATGCATATGACCACCATCCCAGACCCTAGAGTATGTTTTGCTGTCAGGTTTTTTAAGTTGTTAGTGTCTCTGAAGACACACACACACACACACACACACACACACACACACACACACACACACACATACACACACACACACACACATATATATGTATATATATACTGCATATATATATATATATATATATATATATATATATATATATATATATATATATATATATATATATATATATACTGTATGTGTATATATATATATATATATATATATATATAAAATAGGGGTATAAAAGCCTAACGAGAACCTGATGAGTCATGCTACTTGAATGAATTGCACTAGATGCATTATTGTAGCCATGTTGTCACATTTCAGAGAAGGTATACATTGAAAAACCAACTGGGGACAATGAGTTTTGGATAACCAAGTCCGGTCTTCATTAGCTTCTTCCACCCCCTGCTCCCTAGACTGATAGGTCTTTTCATATGAAAACATGGGAAATGGGGTGAGAAGAAACCAACAGGGATACATATTCCATTGCTGACTTTCCAAAGTATGGCTACAGCATTTTATAGTTAAACATACAAGGCTGCTATAATGCAGCCAATGTCCGGTTAATACTGTCCATGGTTCAGACAGCATGAATCTCTTGTCAGATTTCCTGTACTATAGACAAGTGGTAAATATTTCAGCTTTAACAACATAACTAATATTAAAGTCAGCTGCCTTCTACATGATGAATATCAAACTGCTCATATGCCCAAGCCAAGGTCCAGATGACTAGGTGCACACATGTCAGCTGCACAATTCACATCATCACCTAGCGTCAATCTTTGTGCTTAGTAAAGTGCTCACACCTATAAAATCCAAGACATGCATAAAGCACATTTGATTAAGCAAATAAAAATAAACATACTGAAATCCATATAATAAGGTGACCTACCAATGGTTTCTTAATGCTACACTGAGATAATTATAATATTTTATACAATCAATATGCATTATGGTTTCTCTACATTATTCAATTTCACTATTGTTATAGCATCACATCATATTGCTGCACTTTAGATTTTATAATTATTGTTTTCTTTGGAAAACTTTGATACATTGGGATAATTTTTGTCTCAAATGTCCTTCAAAATTATATCTTGTCATAGTATTTATATGCTCGTTAGATAAGGGATGCCCAGTCGCTCAACGTCTCTGGGCCTACTAATCAGAAGAGGCACTTGAGATTTCAGCAGGTAGGTGGGGGTTTGCTGGCCTCTGTTCTAGAGACCATAAATACTGACGTGGTTATTGGACAAGGGTCTTGCAATTATTTATGATCAATTCTAGGTTTCATGTATGCACCCTCCATTTAACTGTAGTAAGACACCTGATCAATATGTCCCCATTGTTGTTCTGTTTTGATCCAGGTCAGTTTATTATTTAATTGCTGTGCATATACATCTCTTCCTAAAGTTTGAGTACACCTAAACTTTTTTGGTATATGGCTAAAAATGCTCTGATATTGGTAATTGTAGAAATATATCAGGCTTTTGCTGCACACATGACTGGCCTGAGGAAGACATCTGTCTGATTTTGAAACGCGTAGCCCTTATTCTTGTAATACATTTCTATTAAGATATTCCCTGCTTGTCTCTCACTATTATCAGCGCTTTTATCACCTCCTTTTTAATTAAATTTGACTATTATATGTGTAGCCCTAGCCTTATAAGATCACTTAGGCTGGTTTTGACACTTCCGTATTTATTTCTCAGGTGTTAGCGTGTCATTTTTCCATGTGCTGGACCCTTTTTTAGTCCATATGTCAATTTTTACAATCTTTTTTGCATCCATTCTTCTCATATGAAAAAAAATTCTTCTCTTCCACCACCCATTAAACAGTAAAAGCAAATAGATAAAATCTTTGTGATATCCAATTTTTTAATGGGGCCATTGACTTGCACTGATCAGGTTGCTCCGCAACACAGCTAAAAGTAGGCCGTCTCCATTTTTTTTGCAAACAGTCTGAAAAAAAGGACAAGTGAAAAAGCACATTCACGGGTCCCTGATCTATTAGAAAAACTTATAGTGTGATTATTCACGAGTCAGTTCCCTAAAATATTAATTAAACTTTCTTGAAAAAAGCTTTAACAGCTTGGACCCTGTTTGATTCTAATTAGGAACATCTGACTACATGAGGTTATCTGATTATGACGGTTTGCATATAAAAATCTGCCAAGGGCATGTAAGACATCAGCTGTGAAGAATCGAATAAATAAAATAATGCAAGACACTCATTAAATGTAAAATAAGAAAAGCAACGTGGTGAGTGTGTATTGTTATTGAGGCACACAATACATCTTTTACTAGGCAGCTTTATGCATCATCAGGCGTGACTGTTTTCCCTTTCAGTCTTCCTTGACATGACCCTCCATTTAAATGAACAAAGATGATATAAACCTTTGTATCCTTATTTGATTATCTGCAGATAAATCCAGTTTTCCACCACTCATCTGTTACTATATGAGCCAAATCAAATGGATGACAAAAGTGCTGAAGCATTCCCAGCTCAGAGTGTGCCTGCGGGTGATCTCGTCCTTCTGTGTTTATGCTTTTATTCCATTTACAGTCTTTACACTTGATCTCTATCTGTTTCAAGCTCCACAGTGCAGACAATTGCCTCTGTAAACACGAGTGCCAATGTCAGGGCGTTTTATTGATACACATGAAGCTGAACAATCCCGTTTACAGCTGTTTTCAATTTTCATCACTCTTAGTTACTATATCTTTGTTATATAAAATTGTTGTACCAAAATATTGAAAATATACATTCATGGTTAGGCATTGTGTGGTAATGGAATTGGGGAAGGTATAGATGATTATGATATTAATATTATAAGGAAATTCATAGACTTGAAAGCTATTGCTAATTTATAGGATAGGGGATGATTTACTGCGGCTATGGAGCTCCAAATCCTGGGAACTGTTTTTTGGAGAGTCTCTTCCTAAATCAATCAAAGGTGCACATGATTGACTCTCCCGCATTGATTGTCTATGATATAACCTTTCTATACCTTTACACTATAAAGCCCCATAGATATTGAATAGCTGTTGGCCGAACGATGATTCAGCCAATCATTTGGCCATAAGTTATCTCTTCTGACTCTTCCATATCTGGTAATACCAGGTATGTACCACTGCAGGACAGTCTCCAGTACTGCAGCAGCTGTCCTAAGGGTTAGGAACGCAGGTACGGAAGCACGCAAGATAGTGCAGGTATTGGAGGCTGACAGGGTGGAACACCTTCAGGAACTAGGCAGGATGGGCAGGTACAGGAGACTGGCAGGACAGCTTCAGGTACAGAAGATGAACAGGATGGGTTCTGGTACTGGAAAAAGGCAGGATGGGTTCACGTACAGTAGAATGGCGGGACAGGTTTAGGTATAGGAGATGGATAGGACAGCTTTAGGTATGGGACATAGGTACAACAAGTTCAGGTACACAGACAACAAACAGACAGCTGCTGCTGCCGTGACCACCACACATATCGCGCTCCCTGGGCATTCTCTGCAGGCGCTCTCTCACAGCTCCATATCTGTCCCATTGTCACATCACCATTGCGACTGCTCTCTGCAAAATGTGAAGGACCTTGCTTCTACCGCTCTGATACGGTCATCCTATGTGGCACACGCAGTCTTGTTTTTGTACATGATGCGACTACCTTGAAAAAGGCGTAAAAGCCGAAATGTTGGTGTTGCTCTAGTTGAGGTCCACTTTTGCAGTCTGTCAAAATAAATTTACTTGCATTTATAATTTCGTCTTCCCTTATTTCATTTGAGTGCTGGGGTTACATATAGATATATAACAAATAGACAGCTGACTGATTTACTGATGGGATCAAGCTTACGAGGAAACTAATTACTCAGGCACCTCCCTACAGGGGAATGTGCCTTAAATACCCTCTGCCTACCAGCCATAGAATGAGGAACACATTCTGAGTGCGCGCACAGCCCCTTTAAGAGACAGCGAGCACGCATGCGCACCCTAAGAACATTGCCAGGAGACCTGCACGATGTACGCAAGTCCTGGAGTGTGGACACCAGAGAAGGAACAAAGGAGTGAGCAGTCCGTTCGCAGTAGTGAGTATGTCCCTGCTGAGGAGAGGAGGTGGGACAGTGCAGGAATGCCGGAATTACAAAGACTATTATAATTTGGCATTGACATTGATGTCAGATAACCTTAGCTCCAGCTTAAAGTAAAGCTCTTTAATGATAAGGATAATAAATAGAGCTTTGACTCATGAAACTGAACATGAAGGTAAAATATTGGTTCATGAAATGCCTTGTTATTAACGAATGTCATTATTTATAAAAATAGACAGAAATAGAACATGTATAGAAAACATACATTGTACTAATTATACACATGTTCTTTCACTTACAGCTTTTTCGTGTATATTTGAATACAATAATATTTTCATCTTGCCAATATTTTGTGATTTCTATCTGAAACATTGAACTTATAAGGAAGAAGAAATGAAAAATGTGTTAGGTTCTTACAGTTGTAAAAATTTGCTTTACCTGCAAAGATGAAGGTTAATTGCTCTTTGGAGAGCCCATAGATTTTAAATGTCTGGGTGGTCCTGCTCCTACAATGCAGTGACTTTTAAAATTGTCATTGCATAGTACCACAGATAAACAGTACATGATCATGTAGCTGTGGGAGCGGGGATCTAGCAGTCAGAGACAACCAGAATCCTCATAGAGAAGGCAGGGATGGTTTATTACGATCTGTGTCTTCTCTATCACTGTATACACAGCACTAAACACCACCGAAGTGCAGCTGATGGTTACTGTTCCATGCAGATCAATTATATATCATCTTTAGTGAGGGAGGAGAAGATGCTGGGTCAGAGGAGACACCGAGACAGCTGTGCTATGTAACTGCAGCTAATATACCAATAAATAAGATGAAAATAACATATTTAAGTACTGAAATGCCCCACAAAGGTGTAACTTATAATTCAATAAATAAAATTGTCAATCCAAATCACTGTCACTACCCCGTCCCAGTAAAAAAAAACCCACAATGTGTCTAATATATTAAATTAATTGTTACACAATGGCAAGGAGATTTTTAAATCTATAAAGGGGGCTTTACATGCAACGATATTGCTAACAAGATGTTGTTGGGGTCACGGAATTCGTGACGCACATCCGGCCTCGTTAGCGACGTTGTTGTATGTGAAATGTACGAACAACCGCTAACGATCAAAAATACTCATCTAATCGTTGATCGTTGACACGTTGTTCTAATCCCAAATATCGTTGCTGTTGCAGGACGCAGGTTGTTCGTCATTCCTGAGACAGCACACATCGCTACGTGTGACACCCCAGGAAGGAGGAGCAACACTGTATCTGGGTCCTCCGGCAACGAGGTGGGCATCACTTTCTTTCCGCTGCTCTCTGCCCCTCTGCTTCTATTGGACGGCTGCCGTGTGACATCGCTGTGCCGCCGCACGAACCGCCCCCTTAGAAAGGAGGCAGTTCTCTGGCCACAGCGACGTCGCTAAGCAGGTAAGTACATGTGACGGGTCCTAGTGATGTTGTGTGCTACGGGCAACGATTTGACCATGACGCACAACCAACGGGGGCGGGTGCTTTCACTAGCGATATCGCTAGCGATGTCGCTGCGTGTTAGGCCTCTTTCACAAGTCCGTATCTCCGGTACGTGTTTGGTCCGTTTCCTCACGTACCGGAGACATGGGCACATGTAGACCCATTAAAATCAATGGCTCTGCGTTCACGTGCATGTTCTGCCATGGATTGTGTGTCCGTGTGGAGCATATGTGTGCCGTGTGCTCCACATGTAGACATGTCCATTTTTCTCTGGCATCACGGGTGTCACACGGAATGCAAACGGACCACACGGAGGTGTTCCGTGTGACACGCATCGGAGAAAACACACGTGTCTGAGAAAAAAATAACAAAACTTTACTCACCTTCTCCAGCCCTGCTGTCTCTGCCGCTGCTGTCACTTGCTTCCGACCGCCGCTCATTATGCTCATTGCATATTCACTTCACTGCGGCCGGAAGCAGCAGCAGAGGGGAGTCGGCAGGACCGGAGATCGAAGATCAGCACCACGGACAGCAACGCCAGGGACAGGTGAGCAGAAAGTTCCCGTTCTCTGGATAACACACGGAGAACACACGTGTGCCAGAAACATTGCTCACGGAGGGCAATACTCACCTTTGACACATCCGTGAAAAACGTGCGTGATTTTCATGGACGTGTGAAAGAGGCCTAAAGCAGCCTTTAGTGGTCTTTTGAGGTCATTAAAAAAATTAGAAAAATAGACATTTCTTTTTTTTTCCCAATGACATTGCCCTATATAAGAAAAAAGAAAAAAAAACTATAAAGGTGATATAATAATGAAGCCCCATGTATCACAAAAAAAAGATGCAAAAATTACTTGAATATTCAAAAGAGAATTTTTTACAGCTCTTAAAACTGCATGCATGAAAAAAACCCAGAAATGTGCCTGATCAGGAGTGGGGGTAAAATGGCCTGGTCCTGAACTCGTTGAGATATTTAAAAATAAATGGCTGTCAGAATAAACTATTCTTATGCTTTTGTTTTCTTTAGTGCCACTCACTGTATGTAATTTTCATTCCATTGCTAGCACAGCGTCTTTTATTAATAGCAGATATGAATTTTTGATTTATTGAAAATTGAACAACTGAAAATTGTGGCATATATTTATATTAAACCGTTAACTATTAAAAACAATTAAATAATTAATTATTTACCATTGTGGACTACCATTAAACTGCATAGCACCTATCCAATCTTTCCTAAACTCTGCTACATGACCCAGTTACTTCTCTTTCTGTAAGGGTGCATTCATATTGGGCCTGAAATTGCCACCCAAATATATACTGTAAAATATAATCATGTGAATGCATCCTTAAAGGGAACTTGTCACGTCAAAAAATGCTACTAATCTGCAGATATGGGATACATTAAATTCCCCTGCCTGGAGGAAATTAACTTTAATCCTCCTGGCAGCATTTCAGTCACAGAGGTGGTGCTCACATGGGTTCAGTCAATGCTCTGTGTATGGAGAGTGACCACGGGACAGACAGTGGGATCTAATGCTGATCGGCTGTCACTCAGTGCTGGGAGTGTGGCTACAATTGCTGCTCTCTGTGCACAGAGTGGTGATCGAACCCGCTCCGACACCGCTCCTTGTGACTGAAACTGGAACTGTAGAGGATTAATTTCCTCCATTTCCTCCTGACACCGGGGTTTAATGTGCAAGCAGTGGGCAGGTTGCACAGCGCATGTTGTCTACAGGAGAGCAAGATAAGTTGCTGCAGACTCATCTGGTACCAATTATCTTCCTGCAGAACAAAAGGGCACTTGAATTCAAACAGGATCTGTCACGGTAAAGTTGGGAGGCCCCCATACACTTTATATGGTTCATCAATCCCACATTTAATGGGGGCCTTACCAGTCACAGCTTGGCTCTACCAATTAAATCACATACACTGTGCCATACCAAGCATTTTTTTGTAGCTGCACTCCCTCTCGAAGTCTCTCCCTTCTTCAATCCATTATACCATCCAAACCTTGAAACACTGGAAGCTAACCCATCCATACAAAAAATAACTGGCCTTAAAGGTGTTTTCCAGTGAAAACAAGTTACCATATATCCACATTATAGGTGATAACTAGTGATGAGTAAGCGTGCTCAGCACTGCTCTTTACTCGATCAAGCATCAGGGTGCTCTGGTACTGAAAGCTCAGCCAAGTATCTTGGGTGCGCTGATATTTTGTCTATGAAACAATGACCACAACGCACAAGCTTGCTTCACTGAATGATGTGTGGATGCACCACAGGGAGAGCCATTCACAGTTTCTAAATGGCTCTCCCCGGGGATAACACAACATTCTCGGAGGTAGTGTGACAAAGAACCCCCCCACCTTCCCGCCCATCGGAAATGCTCTGTTTATGCCTGGCTGTATGTGGGCAGAGACCTGAGCAGGCCAAGTATCTGACCTGCATTCGAACATTTTAGTGACCACCCATTACTAGTAATAACTAATTGATTGGTTGGTGTCCGACGGCTGAAACCATCAACGTTCAGCAGAATGAACACTTTTATACCCTTTAGAATGGAGCATCAGTGTACATGTCCAACTGCAGCTCCATTTAGTCTCTATGAGGCTACCAGAAAAAGCTGAGTGCACTGTTCAGCAGCCCCATAGGGAATAAATGTACTGGCAGTTGAGCTTGCACATTGTTGCTCCATTCATATGGGGATAAAAGTTGTCCATTCTGCCATTTGGTGGGAGTCCCTTGTATATCTGATAACTTGTTTTTATGGAAAAACACCTTTAAAAGTGCCCCAACCTGTACTTCAATGCTTCTTGCACTTGAAATAACTAGACCTGCTTTATCTGTTCTCTGACCATAGTTTAAGCTCATATGGGTAGGGCTTGTAACAGTTATTTAACTTGTCTGTGTCTATTAATTGTGACAATGGTCAAGTGTGGCAAAATGTAAATAAACAAAATATGAATATTTAATAATATTATTATGCAAAATAATTTTACATAATGTTCTCTATTTTATTTTTACAGATATGCTATCTTCAGATAGCTCTGCAACCCATAATGTATTCGTTGATGGCATGGAAAGGGCTAAAGAATCTAAGAAAAACTTGGAAATTGAGGCTATTAGTGAGCAAAAGTTAATGAATTCTGGTAAAAATAAAGAATCAAATCAGCAAGATAAAAAGCTCATCAGAGAAGATCCAAACAATGGACATCAGATAGACTTTGTTGCAGACTTGGAAATTGATACTAATGATGAGCAGAATGTAATGGTTTCTGGTTTCATTGTAGAATCAAATCAGGAAGATGAAAAGCTCATCGGAGAAGATTTAAGCAATGGACATCAGATAGACTCTGCTCCAGGTGAAGAAGATGACAGCAAGGCCCTGAACACAGGGTTGTCGCAAGAAACCAGTTACATAGACTCTGATACAAAGGCAGGGTTTGAAAATGATATCTTCATTAGTGAAGAATTTATGCTGCCTACAACAAAGTCAGGTTATGAGCACCTTGATAATGACCACGGTGATAACAATGGCAGTTTTCATGAGTCTGAAAATATTGAGTTCAAAAGAAACTTTGACATGCAAGATACCATTCCGGACGTTTTAGGGAACAGTAATGATTACAAAATAGTTGGAAATCAAGCTGGAGGGAGTTCTGAAGAGAACTCACTAAAAAATCATGATGAAGACCTAAATTACAAAACTTTTAGTACATATATTAATGCTAATGATAACTCAAGTGAGCGCGATGTTGACCACCAGGAGACTGAGGACAACCTCTAAAGGCCCTGTCACACACAACGACGTATCTAATGATATATCGCTGGGGTCACGGATTCCGTGATGCACATCTGGCATCTTTAGCGACGTCGTTGCGTGTGACACCAACGAGCGACTGTTAACGATGGAAAATACTCACCAAATCGTCCATCGTTGACACGTCGTTCATTTTCAAAAAATCTTTGATTGTTGAGGTTGCAGGTTGTTTGTCGTTCCCGAGGCAGCACACATCGCTACGTGTGACACCGCGGGAACAACGAACTACAGCTTACCTGCAGCCGCCGGCAATGCGGAGGGAAGGAGGTGGGCGGGATGTTACGGCAGCTCATCTCCGCCCCTCCACTTCTATTGGGTGGCCGCTTAGTAACACCGCTGTGACGCCGCTCAAACCGCCCTCCTTAACACTAGAACTACTGAGGTAGTCATTTTGACTTCTTTGCACTATGTATTTCTATATAGGTGTCACAAGTCCAGTAGTTCTATTCTTAAAAAGAAGGCGGTTCGCCGGCCACAGCAACGTCGCTAGGCAAGTAAGTCCGTGTGACGGCTCCGTACAATATTGTGCGCCACGGGTAGCGATTTACCTGTGACGCACAAACGACGGGGGCGGGTATGCTCGCCTTAACTCTAATTAGTCAAAAGAGCTGCAAAAGAAAACATAATAACTCAGTCAGAAGAAACGGAAAATTCATTGCAATGTAATGCAAACCTATAAATGATGTTAAAGGGAAACGTTCACTAGATTTCATTAAATATCCATCACATTGGTATGCTGCTGTATTTAGGGTAAAAAGAAGGTAAAACAGTGCACACTGCATGTCAATGACCTGCGAGTCCAGCAGCCTCCATAAGCATGCGCTGTAAAATAAGTTGTGCTGGCCTTGACTCTAAGTGCACACTATATATGCACTGATGCAGCAGTGCCTCTACTATATGGTCCTCTCCTGTTATGTATATACAGTGTGCACTGTATTATAACTACTTTTAATATAGAATTCTAAAACAGAGACTTTTTACTAGGGCATATTTAGAAAAGCATTACTGAACAAAGCAGCCATAGTTACCAACACAATACACAATATTAATGCACTGCAGTATGTAGCAGGCATGTTAGGAACACTATTCTTCAGTAGATGTTACAAAAATGAATTGAAGCAGCAGTCACCATTTGTCTGGACGACAACCGTTTCGTGCGTGTCAAGTCGCTCTTCAACAGGTCCGGCTGTCGTCCAGACATTCCCCGCTCCCCCTTCCTTGCATCCTATCATTTGGTGAATTTATGGATCTACAATAAAGGACACTTGGACACAAATGGTGAAAGCTACTGCTTCAATTCTTTTTTTTGTATCATTTTGAGTGTGTACTATATGGAGCACAGCACTTGAATAGTCCTATTTTCCATGCATCAGAATAATTGTTGCTTAGTGGAGTTAATATTTAAGTGGTTGGTGCTGGACCTCTACATTGTTACACTATTCTTCAGTAGTATGCCGACATGCTGATGGTTTCAAGGTTCAAAAATCTACTGATAGTTTTCTTTTAAAACACACCAAGTTTTAATTTTAGTATACAAGTACAAATTGCCAAAATGTGATGTTAATAACTATCAAATTCATGTTAAAGGGAACCTGTCATGTGGAAAAATGTTATTAGTGTTATTAATCTGCAGGTTAATAGCATTCGGAATCTGCCCAGTGCCTGTGCATTAAACCCTGCTGCTGGGAGGGAATGAACTTGAATCCTACCAGCAGCGTTCTGGTTTCATTCACCGAGGTGGCGCTGGCTTTGGTTCAGTTACCGCTCTGTGTATGGAGAGTAGTAGCTGTAACCACAACCCCCTCACTGATTAATAGATTCCTCTAATGCAGAGTGGCTGTTAGTCAGTGTGGGGGGCGTGGTAACAGCCACTCTTCTCCATACATAGAGCAGTGACTGAACTCACACTGGCTCTACCCCCTTGACTGAAACCAGAATGCTGCCAGGAGTATTAAAATTAATTTCCTCCCTGTAGTGGGGTTCAATGTGGAGGAGCCAGGCAGTTTCAGAATGCTATTAACCTGCAGATTAACCACATGCCTGCAGGTTAATAGCATTTTTCCACCTGACAGGTTCCCTTTAAAGCTTCTCTGGAGCTATGTTACATTTCTATCATCCTGTTATCCACAGGAGGATAGAAAATGCAAACACAACCAGGCCCAGGTATCTTTCCGATCCTAAAAAAGAACCCAGCAATTCAGCAAAATGTACACAGAATCACCTTTTTGAAAACTGTGTATTTTACCCTAATTAATTGCTTAATAATATAATCACTCTTCACAGATCTACCACACTTAATTATATTTCTTAATGTCTTATATATTATAATGTAATGACATATAGTGGCAAGTAAAGTGCACCCTTGTTATATTGTGGGCACATGTCAAAAAATGCCACTGTGCTCAAGCTTAGACCTCTTAACCTTGGCATATTTGAATGTTAACTCTGAGGGCCTGAAATATAATAGTAACCATTATAGCAGCAAGGTAACAAATATACTCAAGATCGTAAGAGTCCACGTTATTAGGGTATCTACAATTGTAAAAGTAGCCTTGAGAATGTTCTGTTGAATTCTGTCCAATACCTAATAAAAGATTTCACTCGATCTCCATTTTTTCTATGAAATGTTGGCGTATTACTGTACTAGGTTATCATTTCTTTTAATTTTTCACTTTTTAAAAAATATCAGCACACAAAGGAATCCACAGTATTTGATTGTCTAAGCGTCTACCGCATATCCCGGTAGATGGAAGGAATAAATTAGCTTCTATTCACTCACATGAGAGTTGGAGAATTTTATAGCTTTTCCAGTATTACTAACTACATGCTGATTTACAGTAATTCTTTCCATTTCATTTCTAATTGAACATTTCCCACAGGATTAACTCTGACAGTGTGATCTGAGGTCTCTAGTTTAAAGTAAAAAGCAAGGCAAATTGCATGACTTCAAGGCAGCGATAGAGACATTTTTTGGAAAGGAATTGGAAATCAATATGTATCATCCCGATGCACTGAACTCTATTCAACTGGTTGTAAGGAAAAGCTCTGCAACTGCACATAGAGCCGGCAAATTTGGCAGAAATGCAAAGTACAATGACAGCCCATGAACTTATTGCCATTTTATGAATATTAATGTCAAGCAAGATTATGAAGAAGTGCTAAATTTTAATGCAGTCAAAGACAAGATTACTGCAGTCTTCAAAATTGAATTCCCAAGCACTCATCTATTTTAAGAGGCATAATGTATAATATTTCTTAGATACTGGCAAGCATCTTTTTAGAATTACTTTCACTGACCTCCAACATATTTAAGTATATTCAAAAGCCACTGGAAAGAAAAGATGGTTTTTACTTTTAAATTTTAGTTTTCATTTTAATATGCACTTTTTCAGTTATTAGAAAGAAGTGTAATATTTTTCTGGAAGATAATTAAAGGGGTTGTCCAGGACATTGAAATTGATAATCTTTCCTCAGGATAGATCATCAATGTCTGATCAGTGGGGTGCAACACCCGGCACCCATGCCGATCAGCTGATCCCGGTGCCACCACCGGCTGGAAATACTCAGTTGCAGATTTGCAGAGCACAGCTCTATATAGTGGCCATGGCTGAGAACTGCATATTCACCGGAAACAAGGTGGCACAAGGAAAAGTTGATTGGCATGGGTGCTGAGTAATCAACTTCCACTATTCAGACATTAGGGGGCTATCCTAAGGATAGGTCATGAATAGTGATGGGCGGACATGCAGGTAACCAGGACCAGCCGACCTAACCGAATAAAAAAAATAAAATCTGCTTCTGACCCAGAATTGATCCTGGTTATCTGGTCGGATGCTGGTCCCTATATAAGTCTATGGGGACCAGAATCTAGTGATTAAAAGTGGTGGTAAAATGGATAGGGAGATAGGACCAAGGAGGCTGTACTTACTGAGTATCCAGCACAGCTGTAACTGCTTCTAGGCTGCTCATTCACTTCTGGGGCCACTCATTTATCTTTATGCATATGCACTGCTTTCCTTTCCCACCAGCTTCTGTAATTCTTTTCAGTCAGATGCACCCCCACTCTGAGTGGCAGCATATCAGCTGACTGCTTCCAATAACAGACACTATGTGCATCTATCATGGTTTAAAAATAAATAAATTAAAAAATGGGCTTAGGGTCCCACATAATATGATACCCAGCACAGATAAAGCCTACGGCTACAGGCTGCAGCCCCCAGCAGTGCGGTTATCTTGACTGTGTTTCAAAATAAGAGGAACTGCATGTGGCTTTTTCTTTTTTTTCTAGTTATTTAAATAAATAATTAAAAAAACAGCATGCTGTCCCACCCAATTTTGATACCCAGCCACGATAAAGCCGACAGTTTGGGGCTGGTTTTCTCAGGCTGGGGAGATCATGTTGATTGGGCTCCCTATTTCACCCTTTTATTAACCCCAAAACAATCCTGTAGGTCCAACATAAATACACACAAGATCCTGCGACAATTCCAGTTCTGCTATACTTGAGTATACAGTAAGCGCCATAGAATAAGACTGCCTGCTGTGAGCTTCAGGCAGAGACTGAGTGAGCCACATGATCAGCAGTGACATCACTCAGGTAAGTTGCTGACACAGCTGGAAGTTTCCATGGCCCTCCGCTTGTGACTGCAGGTAACCTGACCTCAGTACTTCAATAAACTCAGTGATCCCACCTGAGGTAAGCTCACTGACTTTACTGAGGTCACCTGATAACAAATAATGGATTTTTTTGGTGTTTGTGTTTATTTACTTTCACTTACAGATTGGTAATGGAGGGAGTCTCATATACGCTTCCCATTAATATTCTAGGGCTTAGTGGCAGCTGTGAGCTAACATTAACCCCTTATTTTCCTGATTGCCACCACACCAGGGCAATCGGGAAGAGCCTGGTAAAGTGGCGCAATTGTCACATCTAAAGAATACAGCAATTCCGGGCAGCTGCAGGCTGCTATTTTTAGGCTGGGGAGCCCAATAAGCACGGGTCTCCCCTGTCTGAGAATACCAGTCCCCAGCTGCCGGGCTATTATGGCTGGGTATCAAAATTGGGGGGACTACACTCCAGTTTTTAAAATTATTTATTTAAATAATTTTAAAAATGGTGCATGCGGTTTCTCTTATTTTGATACACAGCGCACAACTGGGGGCTGCAACCTGCAGCTGTATGCTTTATCTGTGATGTTATCATAATATTGGGGGACCCTACGCCAATTTATTTATTTATTTTTACTGTACGGTATAGACCCGCAGACAGGGTCTGTGATTAGAAGCTCAAAACACTCTTTCATTCAGTGTTTGGGCGCGTCTGACTGCAATCAATTACAGATGCCGGTGGGTGAGGAAAGCAGTTTATATGCATGAAGAATAATGAGCGGCAATGGAAGGGAATAAGCGGCTCAGCCTCGGTATGTATGAAGCGCTCGCTTCATTCTTATTTTCTTTAGTTTTCCTTTATTTTTTTTATTTCCTGATTTTCCGGCTCAATACCTGGAATTACTTGAGAATTTTGGCCCTGGCCCGGCACTCTAGTACTTTTAAAACTGTGCGGATTTGCACTTTTACAGTCCAAGTCCACCCATCACTAGTCATAAATAGAGATGAGTAAACCCCTTGAAGTTCAGTTTGTCTCATTCAGCCGGTTTTTAAATAAAGTTTGGTTTTGGACCCGGACTTGACCTGAACCCCAATGGAAGTCACAAATTGGGCAGTTCAGGTCTTCGCCCACATGCAGCCAGCCATAAACAGAGCACTTTTGGGGGCGACTGGGTGTGGATTTTCTTTTTTGGGTTGGTGCACACTATATCTGACCACGCTCTTGTTACCCCCAGTGGTAGCCGTTCAAACTCTGCAATTGACTCCCACTGGGCTGAGTACCGAGCGTATCCGAGTGAAGGCACAGAATGACTCAACAAAGAAGGTGGCAGATGTGGCTAATTGGAAACCTGAGGCAGACTGTAGTTTGGCTATCTAGGAAATTATTTGAAATTAATTTACTACAATAGCTTGAAAATCCAAGAAAACACTGCAAGGCCTTCAGAGAATTGGGTTGCACCCATTTCTTAATGGGTTGTACCTTAGAGGGCTACATGCGGAAACCTTTAGCAGACAAAATATACCCCACGAAATTTACTTCCTGAATAAAAAAAAAATCAAATTTTTAAAGATTAGCAAACAATGAATTTTCTCTCAGTATTTGGAGTACAGTGCATATACACTACCGTTCAAAGCTTAGTGTCATTTAGATATTTCCTTATGTTTGAAAGAAAAGCACATTTTTTTTCAATGAAGCTAACATTAAATTAAACAGAAATACACTCTATACATTGTTAATGGGGTAAATGACTATTCTATCTGCAAACGTCTGGTTTTTAATGCAATATCTATATAGATGTATAGAGGTCCATTTCTAACAACCACCACTCCAGTGTTCTAATGGTACATTGTGTTTGCTAACTGTGTTAGAAGGCCAATGGATGTTTAGAAATCCCTTGAAAACCCTTGTTGTATGGTAGCACAGGTGAAAACAGTTTTGCTGATTAGAGAAGCTATAAAACTGACCTTCCTTTGAGCTAGTTGAGAATCTTGAGCATTACATTTGTTGGTTCCATTAAACTCTCAAAATAGCCAAAAAAGGAGAACTTGCATGTGAAACTCGACAGTCTATTCTTGTTCTTAAAAATGAAGGATATTCGATCCGAGAAATTGCCAAGAAACTGAAGATTTCCTACAACGGTATGTACTACTCTCTTCAGAGGAGAGCACAAACAGGCTCTAACCAGAATAGAAAGAGTAATGGGAGGCCCCGCTGCAACAAGACAAGTACATTAGAGTCTCTAGTTTGAGAAATCGACGCCTCACAGGTCCTCAACTAATAGCTTCATTAAATAGTACCCGCAAAATGCCAGTGGCAACATCTACAGTGAAGAGGCGACTCTGGGATGCTGGCCTTCATGGCAGAGTGGCAAAGAAAAAGACATATCTGAGACTACCTAATAAAAGGAAAAAAAATGATATGGCAAAAGAACACAGACATTAGACAGAGGAAGATTGGAAAAAAGTGTTACGGACAGACGAATCAATGTTTGAGGTGCTTGGATAACACAGAAGAATATTTGTGAGACGCAGAACAACTGAAAAGATGCTGGAAGAGTGCCTGACGCCATCTGTCAAGCATGGTGGAGGTAATGTGATGATCTGTGGTTGCTTTGGTGCTGGTAAAGTGGGAGATTTGTACAAGGTAAAAGGGATTTTGAATAAGGAAGGCTATCACTCAATTTTGCAATGCCATGCCATACCCTGTGGACAACGCTTGATTGGAGCCAATTTCATCCTACAACAGGACAATGACCGAAACCACACCTCCAAATTATGCGTTAACTATTTAGGGAAGAAGCAGGCAGCTGGTATTCTATCTGTAATGGAGTGGCCAGCCCAGTCACCAGATCTCAACCCTATTGAGCTGTTGGGGGAGCAGCTTGGCCGTATGGTACGCAAAAAGTGCTCATTGAGCCAATCCAACTTGTGGGAGGGGCTTCTGGAAGCATGGGGTGAAATATCTCCTGATTACCTCATCAAATTAAGAGCTAGAATGCCAAAGGTCTGCAAAGCTATAATTGCTGCAAAGGGAGCATTCTTTGATTAATGCAAAGTTTGCAGGAGAAAATTATTAGTTCAAATAAAAATCATTATTTCTAACCTAGTCAATGTCTGGAGTATATTTTATATTTATTATGCAACTCATTTGCTAAATATAAATATGATTTTTCATGGAAAACACAAAATTGTCTGGGTGACCCCAAACTTGTGAACTATAGTGTATGTTGGATGTGTGAATACATATCAGGTGAATAAAACAAAATGTCATCCAGATAGACAACCACATATTGACCACTGATATCTCTGACTATGTCATTGACAACATTTTGAAAAATAGCCAACAGATTACATAGTCCAAAAGGAATCACAAGATACCCTCAGTAGTATTAAATGGCATCTTCCGCTCATCACCATTTCTTATATGGATTAGATTATATGCATCCCTGAGATCAAGTTTGGGAGACCAATAGGCTCACAATTGCTAATTTTAGAGATCAGGGATGACCAGCAGAGGACACTGACTCTTCAGAGTAATTTAGTTAAGTTCCCAATAGTCAATACATGGTCTTAGGCCACCATCTATTTTATCAACAGAAAAGAATCCTGCCCATTCTAGGGACATGTAGGGTCGAATGAACCCTTTCTTCAGACTGTCTGCTATATAATCAATCATCGCCTGACGTTCTTGACAAGACAGATTATATAATTTTCCCTTGTGGAGATGGGAGTTGGGTACCAGATAAATGAGAAAATCATAATCTCTATGTGGGGGTATTTTTTCAGATTTGGACACAGAAAATACATCAGCATAATTTATGAATCCATCAGGTAAACCATTGCGTATGGCTTTGGACAGATTCACAGATAAGGGCATACATTTGTCCTGACACAGACAATATCACCCTGTTTCCAGTCAGTAACCGGGTTATATTTAAATAACCTAGGCATATCCAAGACCGCAAAGATTCAAGATGTAAAGCTTCAACAAGCAAGGACACCCACTTGGTGACATACAGTAATTCGTCACATAATGGGTGAGAGGCGTATCACCAATAGCAGTAAACGTCATAGGAAAACATCATTTTACCAAGAGCCCTTGACATCAACAAATTTGCTGCAGAACCACAATCAATAAAGGCCTGAAACACTGATTTTTCTAGGTAAGATAAACAAACAGCAATAATTTTGCAGATTCATGGGAAAATATATAGGCCTAAGGTCTCCTTCACACATCCGTTTTAAAGAAGCACATGTTGCACAGAAAAATCATAGATAAATGCTAGCTAGACAGATAATAGATAGATGATAGATAGATAGATAATACATAGAATAGTTAGATTGATAGATACAGTAGATAAATTGATAGATACATTAGATAATATATAGATTAATGGATAGGTAGAGATAGAGATAATAGATATATAGCGATATAGCTTGTGCAGCTATTTAGCAGAGTTAAAAAATAATGAACAGAAAAAAAAAAGATTTGTGGTTCCCCCTAATTTTCATAACAAGCACAAGTGTAGCAGCAGCTGCAGGCTACAATATTTAGCTGTATCTTGGCTTGTTTGGAAAAATAGAGGGGATACCAAGCTTATTGTTTAAATTATTTGAAAAAATAATTTACAAAACGATGTACGGCCCCCCCATTTTTTTCAAAACCAGCCAAGGGACAGCAGATAATTGGGGGCTGATATTTTTAGGATGGGAAAGGCCATGGCTACTTGGCCCTAACAAGCCTACAAATATCAGCCTTCAGTCGCCCAAGAAGTGGCGCATCTATTAGATGCGTCAAATCTGGTGCTGTACTCTGTTCTTCGCATTGCTCTGGTGCTGAGGCAAGTGGGGTAATATATCGGGTTGATGCTGGCTGGGAATTTCCTGGCATGAAACTATGGTATTAGTAATGGGTGAGCGTCTAGCAGACACCCCATTACTAATCCAGTAGAAATATAAAAAAAAACTTTATTTGAACAAACACCCCCAACTACAGCCCTTGTTCACCAATTTATTAAAAATGTATTTAAAAAAAAAAGTCCACCGTAATCTATAGCAATGTCCACAATGTTCCCCAAAAGTGAACCTGAAAGATATAAAAATAGAAAATGATTAAATATATAGACAAAAGGTACCCTTATTCACCAATTTATTACCCTACAAAAACCCTAATCCACAATTTGACTAGAGATGAGCGAACCGGTCGCGGTTCGGCTCGAGGTCGGTTCGCCGAACGGGGGTCCCGTTCGAGTTCGGCTCGTCGAACGTTCGACGAACAAAACTCAAACCTATAGGCTATAATGGGAGGCAATCACAAACACATAAAAATGCATGATAAATGTACACAAACAGTTAATAAACATTGCCATAACACTTACCGGTCCCCGCGATCCCTCCTGCACTCTGTCTCCTGCCGCTATTCCATCCGATGATCGCTGAATCCTCCCGGTGACCGGCACTGCAAGCAGTGATGCAGGACCTATCGTGACGTCAAAATAGCCATGTGACCAGTCATGCGGCTATTATCTCATTGGCTACAGACTGGTCACATGACTATGACGCGTCATGTAGGACCTGCGAGTGCATCTCTCCGGTACACGGTGCACATTTGTGTATCGCCGTGTACCGGCGACATGCTCTAGCACACAGTCGACTCCCCGTTCCGTTAGGAACCGGCTGACACAGCCGGTCATTAACGGAGATCACCGTTGCCATAGCAACGCAGTTAGCGGTGACGTCACCGCTAACCGCGGCTCCGAGAGCACCGTTGCTATGGTAACGCGTCTGTCAGCGTTACCGCTGACAGCCAGCAGCACTGATCACTCACGGAGTGAAGGCTGCACGCTGCTTCTCGTGCAGCTTTCACGGAGTGAAGGCTCCACGGGAAGCAGCGTCTTCCCCCATGCAGCAGTGATGTAGCAGAGCTGCATTTGTTGAACGAGAAAGACAGAAGAGCAGGATCGTGGTGGGCTGACAGGGGGTAATAAAGATGGAGTCTCTAATGTGTCTGTGTATTTATTTCTATTAAAGTATTTTTTCTCTGTGTGGTGTCTTTTTTTTAACCCTTTATTGGAGATTCTTAATGGCCGGGTCAAACGTGCCTGACATTAAGAATCTCTGGCTTAATACTGGCTAGTAAAACAAAGCCAGTATTAACTCATGATTACCCAACAAGCCACCCGGCTCCAGGGCTGTTGGAAGAGTTGGATACAGCGCCAGATGATGGCGCTTCTATGAGAGCGCCATTTTCTGGGACGGCTGTGGACTGAAATTCGCAGCAGAGGCACCCAGAAACCTTGGGCTAACCTGTGCTGCGGATTCCAATCCCCAGCTGCCTAGTTGTACCCGGCTGGACACAAAAATGGGGCGAAGCCCACGTCATTTGTTTTTTAATTATTTCATGAAATAAGTGAAATAATTAAAAAAAAGGGCTTCCCTATATTTTTGGTTCCCAGCCGGGTACAAATAGGCAACTGGGGGTTGGAGGCAGCCCATGGCTGCCTGCTGTACCTGGCTAGCATACAAAAATATGGCGAAGCCCACGTCATTTTTTTGGTGGGCAAAAAACTTCTGCATACAGTCCTGGATGGAGTATGCTGAGCCTTGTAGTTCTGCAGCTGCTTTCTGCTCTTCTCCATACAGACACACAGCAGCTGCAGAACTACAAGGCTCAGCATACTCAGCATACTTCATCCAGGACTGTATGCAGAAGTTTCTTGCTGAAAAAATTATGTGGGCTTCGCCATATTTTTGTATGCTAGCCAGGTACAGCAGGCAGGTACGGCTGCCCCCAACCCCCAGTTGCCTATTTGTACCCGGCTGGGAACCAAAAATAAAGGGAAGCCCTTTTTTTATTATTTCATGAATTTCATGAAATAATTAGAAAACAAATGACGTAGGCTTCGCTCCATTTTTGTGTCCAGCCAGGTACATCTAGGCAGCTGGGGATTGGAATCTGCAGCACAGGTTGGCCTGAGCTTTCTGGGCCCCACTGCTGCAAATTGCAGTCTGCAGCCGCCTCAGAAAATGGCACTTTCATAGAAGCGCCATCTTCTGGCGCTGTATCTAACTCTTCCAGCACCTGCCTGCTATACCTGGCTAGCATACAAAAATATGGCGAAGCTCACGTCCTTTTTTTATAGTTTTTTGGCCAAAAAATTAAAAAATGCTTCCCTGGATTTT